>NW_004949123.1:1047721-1064521 GCF_000317375.1 Microtus ochrogaster | reverse complement strand
CTCTCTCTCTCTCTCTCTCTCCCTCTCTCTCTCTCTCTGTGATGTATGTGCACATATGTGTGTTTAGTTGCTAGTGTCTGTGTGTGAACATGTGGAGACCAGAGATCAACAATGGGTACCTTTCTCTATTGCTCTGAACCTTAAGTTTGGAAACAGGGTCATTGCCTGAATCTGAAGCCCTGTGTGGCTAGAACGGCGGGTGAGTGAACTTCTAGGATCCTCTCGCCTCTGTCTCCCAGCACTGGGATTACAGGTCCCCAGCCCAAGCCTGGTTTATTAAAGTATGTACTAGAGATCTGAACTCAGGTCCTCCTGCTTGTATACCCATCACTTTAATAAGCCATTCTCTAGCCCCACTGTGGTGTATATTTTTAAAAGTGGGACATATCAGCATTTTGCTTACATGCACTTTCATGAAACTTAGCCGTCTTCTAGTATTTGTTCCTATAAATAAAATACTATTTTCCTAATCCTTTTCATGCTACTGGGCACCTCTAACATTTTAGCTTTCATTACACCAGCATGATGGTCTTTAAATGTATCGTCTCCCTTTTTTTTGGTTCCTGTATTTTCGATGATCTCTAAAGGATACTGTCTGGGGCATAGGGAAAGACCAGCTGTGTGGTGTTTTAAGAGATTGTGTACCTGTTCTATGAATACATTTACAGTGTCACCAGGAAGACATGTGGCCCCTTTCATGTGTCAACAAAGCACTTGGAGTCCATCGTTCCACTTCACAGTACCTTTGAAGTTTATAATGGACTCTTTGATGCTTTTCCCCTTCATTCTTGGCTAATTGTTACTGCGCGTACCCTTTCCACTTGATGGATCGAGGCCTGTGAGTCTCCCTGTGTAAAACTCTGCTTATCCAACAGCTCCCTGGGCTTAGGCAACAGTTAAAAGATGAGCTGCTCGCAGTTCAAATCTACTCGTCCCCTATAGCTCAGTGTTATTAGTTGATATTCAGGGTCAGGTTTTCTATCACAAATAAGATGCTTAATTTTTTTTTCTCTTAACTTGACTGGACAAATGGGTGGCCACACAGTTGTGCAGTATTCTTCTGCTGTGTCTGGGAGGCTGTTTGCAGAAGAGATTAGCATGAAGGAGGAGACTGAGTAGCAAGGAAACATCCTGACCATCGAGACAGGTAGACAGATGGATGTATTGGAACTTAGATCTGATGGGGGGGGAGTGTGAAACTGGGATCTCTGTTCAGGGAGGACATCCATTTCTGGCGTGGAGAAATCTGTGCTCCTGGTTCCCTGGTCCGGCTTAGCGGAGACTTATACCATCTCCCTACCACTCACTCCCCTGTCGTGTCTACCTGTTCAGGTACATTTAACAGCCCAGGCAGTTTTGCTTTCTTCTCTTGCAGACTAAAGATGGTGGGACTTCCTTCCATCTCCATAGTCTCTTGAGGAGGTGCCTGGACCTGGGACAGCCTGCTGAAGACTGCACAGGGAGCAGTTTTCTGACTAAAGAGTTACTCTTCCCTACCTTGTACCCTAGAGGACCAGGGTGCCTAGCCTTTCCCCGTGCCCAACTCTCCATCTCTCCTTCCATATATGCAGCCTGATGCCACTGGGGCAAGACAGTTTCCAGGTCCTCCCTCCTGGTAACTCTTTCCAGGGTAGTGTCTAGTCTGGTCCCCTACGTGCTGGCCACCAATTCTCAAGTACTTAAAATTCAGTTGAAGATTCATGAATCATAGACTAAGTCCTCTCCATATTAACTATAAAAAGTTAGTGGAAATAGGGAATTTCCATAACTTAATTTTAAGGTAAGTTTTAAAAAAGAACTCTTTCTGCTTAAGAATTAAACAAACAAAAACAATACAAAAAAACCCACAAAGCCCCACACAGATCATTTTATTTTACAGCAGTAGGACACAGACATGGATCATCTAGATTTCAATACTGGAGTTTAAATTCATAACATATTTAACATCTGTTTTCTGTCAGGAGAAAAATACATTTTATCTTCCCAAAGATAAGAGGTTATTATCAGTTAGTGCTGTTGCCTTTAACTAAGTCTAATAAAGAGGAACATGGGTGAGGCCCATTCTGTAAATTCTCTATTTCATACACAATACATTATGTGTTATGTGTAAGTAGCAGATAAAAATGTGTTTGATTTGTAAGATTAAATGAAATGGTCATACTCTTCATGATAAAGAACAAGGAACTATTGCTACTAGATCATATCACACCTTAACAAACTGTTTTATCTATAAAGTAAGCCATATAGATAGCAGAAAAATGAAACATGTCCAAGGGTTTCAGCCTTCTTATTCCACAGTTTTTCTCTTTCTTTCTCTCTCTCTCTCTCTCTCTCTCTCTCTCTCTCTCTCTCTCTCTCCCTCCCTCTCTCCTTCCCTCCTTTCTTTCTTTCTTCTTGTTTTTTTTTTTTTGTTTGTTTTTGAGACAGGGTTTCTCTGTGTAGCCTTGGCTATCCTGGAACTGCTCAGTAGACCAGGCTGGCCTAGAGATTTGCCTGCCTCTCCCGAGTTCAGGAATTAAAGAAGCATGATGCTACCTGGGTCTTTTTTTTTTTTTAATGATTTTTTTATGGGATCTTTTTTTTCTTGAAAGCTATAAATTGTATGCTTTTGTGTTTGTAAACATCACACTTTCAAGTCATTCTCAGGAAGGCTCATCCCTTGGCTTTGAATGCACACCTGACCTGGAGGAGGGCGAGCTAAAAGCCGTTCCTCTAGAGCAAGCTCAGCCGCCCTGAGCGTTCCAGTGCTGGACTCAGAGCTGAGATTTTCACTCCAAAATCAGCAGTGTGAGACAGGATTATTGGGATCCCTGACACTCTCTGAGTGCTCTCTAGTGTCCCAGGTGGAACAAACTTTCCTCAAATAATATTAGTTTCTGGTACAATTCCTACACTTTGTAAAAAATGTATTCCAAGGCACTGGGCAGTGATGTGTTTATGAAGGAACCGATTAGAGCTCCTAGGTTTTAACACTTAACGTCAACCCCTTTGACCATCTGAGAAGTCCCAAAACCCTTTGGTGCTTCCTAGTCTCTTTACAGTCTCTTCTGGGCATCATATGCCTACCTGGGTCCTCTTATTTGCAACTGCATCCCAAGCTCCATGGTGCTGATTGCTTTGATGTTATTGACTGCAGGATCAATCAATGACAGAAACCCCAGGCCACTCTAGAGGCTAAAGGTGTGAGAGACAGTTACCTTCAGTCAACAATCCACCACAGCCACACGAGAAATCTTCATCCAAAACAAAAAAAAAAGTTCCTAGCTGGTGATGTACGGTGAGTGCAGAAAGAAGGGCATTTAACACCGTGTCCTCCATTGAAAGTGGGCCAAGACCAGGACGTTCAGATAAGGACTACCTAGGAGGTCACTGACTCCCACTCAGGCCTCCTGGGAACTGGAACAAATTGGTGTTATCTGCACCAGAACCAGCCTCCTGTGCATCTCTGACATCAGTGTGTGTTCCTTGGGATGCTGGTCACACAAGGACAGAGCAAGCTCACAATGCCACCCTGAAAACTTCTTTCCCTGTGGAAATCCTTGTGACCAGCCGGGAAGAAATGAGGGATTGCTAACAAGACACCTGTGTCCCTCAAGCTGGCCTTCAGACTATTGAAATGATGAACTCCAAGAAGCTAGAATTTTCTCCAGGAATCTCCTGCTGGGAGAAGGAAAAGGCTGAAGCCTGGCACCAGACAGTGGGAAGAAATCTCTTCCTAGAAAAGAGATTTTTCTCACAGTTTTTATAACACAGTTCCAATAGCTTGTCAGACTGAATTCCAGACATGGAGTCACCAGCAGCTGGGACACTTTGACAGGCACTGTTTAGACAACCACATCCCCGACCTTCTATTTAGGCTTTAATCTCATTTATAAAATTTTAAGGACAGGGCAAAGCAGACTTAGCTGTATAGTGGGCGTGTGGAATCAGAGGGTAACCACTGGGCTAGGCTCTCCCTCCACTGCGTGGATTACCAGCGATCAGACTCAGGTCATTAAGTTTGGTAGCAAATCCACTTATCCACGTAGCCATCTCAAGGCTCTTTTTTTTTTTTTTTTTAATTTTAACAGTACCTGAAATTTTAACAGTATTCTGAGAAAGATAAGGTAAGTTTTTAGAGGTATATTTCTGTCTTTGTAGTGATCCAATTCGTAGGACAAAGACATTTGATTCCCCCACCCTAAGGTTTGGTCATTTATTTGTTACTCTTAAAGATTTGGTTTGGACTGGACCGGACTCAGAAGCGGAAGCTCACCAAGCACAGCCACGTCTCTTGACGATCTGTTCCTGGCATTTTTAAAAAGTATTTTTATTTGGCCAAAAGTTTAGCAGATTCCTCAAGCTCCTCGCTTTTCTTAGTGTGTGTTTCTTCAGATCAGTACGTCAGCATGTGTGTTACAGGACACGTGGAGTAAAAAGATGTTGAATCTTGCGTGAATTGGTCTTAGGCTTCTTACTTTCTTTGTTTGAGAGTTTTCTCACAACATTTTGTTGGACATCATCTTCTTTAGAGAGACTGAAAGTGTTTTGGATTCTGCTCTATTCTTTAGGCCTTAACTGTCAAGGTGTCAAGGCACAGTGGTAGTATCTGTTCACTAAGTTCAGGAATCTCTCTCTCTCTCTCTCTCTCTCTCTCTCTCTCTCTCTCTCTTTCTCTTCTCTCTCTCTCTCCTCTTCTCTCTCTCTCTCTCTCTCTCTCTCTCTCTCTGTGTTTGCATACCACATTTTCTTTATTCATTCAGCTATTTTTGGACTCTATCTTTTTTTTAAAATATTTTTATTGAGCTATATATTTTCTCTTCCTTCCTTCCTTCCTTCCTTCCTTCCTTCCTTCCTTCCTTCCTTCCTTCCTCCCCTCTCCCCTTCTACCCTCCCCCTGCCCTCTCTGGTCCCAGTTTACTCAGAACATCTTGTCTTTTTCTTCTTCCCAAGTGGATGCATGTATGTCTCTCTTCAGGTCCTCTCTGTTATCTAGGTTTTCTGGGATTGTGGACTGTAGACTGGTTATCCATTGCTTTATCCCAATATATGTTTATGAGTCAGTGCCTACTGTATTTGTCTTTCCGGGACTGGGTTACCCAAGTATTTTTTTTCCTAGTTCTGTCCATTTGCATGCAAATTTCAAGTTGTCATTATTTTTTAACACTGAGTAGTATTCCACTGTGTAAATGTGCCACATTTTCCTTATCCATTCTTTGGTTGAGGGGCACCTAGGTTGTTTCCAGGTTCTGGCTATTTATGAATAATGCTGCTATGAACATAGTTGAGCAAATGCCCTTATGCTATAATTGAATATTTTTTGGGTATATGCCCAAAAGTGATATTTCTGGGTCTTGAGGTAGATTGATTCCTAAATTTCTGGGGGGGAAAAGGTTATACTGATTTGTAAAGTGGCTGTACAAGTTTGCACTCCCACCAGCAATGGAGGAGTGTTCCCCTTGTTCTACATCATCTCCAGCACAAGCTGTTATCAGTGTTTTTGCTCTTGACCTTTCTGATAGGTGTGAGATGGAATCTCAGAGTCATTTTGATTTGCATTTCTCTGATTGCTAAGGATGTTGAACATTTCTTTAAGTGTCTTTTGGTCATTTAAGATTTGTCTGTTGGAAGTTCTCTGATTAGATCTGTACCCCATTTTTAATTGGATTATTTAGGATTTTGGTGTTCAGTTTCTTAAGTTCTTTGTATATTTTGGAGATCAGACTTCTGTCTGATGTGGGGTTGGTGAAGATATTTTCCCATTCTGTAGGCTGTCATTTTGTCTTATTGACTGTGTCCTTTGCTTTGCAGAAGCTTTTCAGTTTTAGGAGGTCCCAATTATTAATTGTTTTAGTGTCTGTACTATGGGGTTATATTTAGGAAGTGGTCTCCTGTGCCAATGCATTCAAGTTTACTTCCCACTTTTTCTTCTATGAGGTTCAGTGTGGTAGGTTTTAATTTGAGGTCTTTGATCCATTTGTACTTGAGTTTTGTGCATGGCCACAGGTATGGATCTATTTATATTCTTCTATATGTCGACCTCCAGGTATGCCAGTACCATTTGCTGAAGATACTTCCTTTTTTCCATTTTATAGTTTTAGCTTCTTTGTCAAAATTCAGGTATTCAAATAAATTCAAAAATAATACTATGAGTCTATCAAGAAATGAATTCATTAATAAGGTCAAAGCATTCAACATCTAATTAACTCCCAAAACCCCATCAGCTGGCAATCAAGCTTTTAATACATGATATCCATCCTAGTTTGGTTTCTGTTGTTGTCATGGTGATTAAAAAAAAAACCATGCTAGAAAGCAACTTGGAGAAGAAAGGGTTTCTTTCAGCTTATAGAGTATACTCCATCATTGAGGGAGTCAAGGCAGGAGTTTGAAGCAGAGACACAGTGCAGTAATGCTTACTTGGGCTGCTCTCCTTGGCTCGCTCAACTAACTTTCTTGAGAACGTGTCTGGAAGTTCTAACAGGGGAGTACAGTTACTCATATACCCTTGCCCTGACACTGGTCCTCAGGAGGGATGCCCTGACACCGGTCCTCAGGAGGGATGTCCTGACACCGGTCCTCAGGAGGGTTGCCCATGGAACAATGAGGAAAGAAGAGGACATCTGCTTAGCCAGCCAGATCAGCCAGATCAACCCTGGAGATCAACAGCAGGTGACAGATAACCCTCACTTCTGCAGCTGCTCTTCTTATACTGCTCAGGCCAATCTTTCTAGGGATGGTACCGCCCATAGTGGGCTGGGCCCTTCTACCTCCACCACAATCAAGATAATGCCTTGCAAATGTGTCCACAGCCCAGTCTGATGGAGGTGGCTCTTCAATTGAGGTTTTCTCACTGAAGGTGTGTCAAGCTGATGAGATTAGCATCACAACCTTTTTGGAAGGACATTTCATATTGAGGCAATAATACCCCCCCCTTCTGCTCTAACTCTCACAGGTTTTAGCACCTCCCAATAAGACTTTCTGAGTACTAAGCCTTTAACAGGAAGACCAAGCTACAGATGGAACTAAAGGTTTTACTAGCCAGGTATGGTCATATATGGTCAGGTACTAGGACACAGTTCTAGTACTCAGGAAGTGGAATCAGGAGAACCAGGAATTCAAGGTCACCCTCTACAACACAGTGAGTTCAAGGCCAACTTGGGGGGTGGGTGTGTGAGATCCCATTTCAATAAAACAAGACAAAAAAGTTCTCTGGTTTAAATTTAGAATGGTTCTATAGTTTTGATTTGGAATGTTCTCCAAAGGCCCACATGTTAATTAAGGGTGTGGTCCTTAGCTTGGCATGACTGGGAACTGGTGGAACATTTAAGAGGTAGAATATAGTGGGAGGTTTTAGGAAATAGGAAAATGGCCTTGAAAGAGACTGCGGGACTCTGTTCTTTCCCCCTCCCCCATTTTCAGCCATAAGGTGAAGGAACTTCCTCTGCTACATGCTCGTACTGTGATAGATTGCCTTGTTGCAGGGTCCCAAAGCAGTGGGCTGTGGACCATGAGCAAAGACATCTCAAACCGAACCAGAAATGCACCTTTCATCCTTTTAAGTTGATTACTTCAGGTATCTTGTAAAGCACTAGAAAACTGACCACTACAACTGCACAAATGGTTTGTCTGTTAAATGTCTTGACAAGTGGGTTTGAGCTAGGCTTGCTAGAGATTGAACCTAGGACCTCATCCATGTAGGTATGTTCTCTGTCATTAAGATATATCCCCAGACCCTACATGGTTTCTCTCTTGAGTCTACAGCTCATTTCATCCCCAGACGAAAAGAATGAAACAAAAGTTGCTGTCATGGTCTAAGAATGAAGCGAACTTTAAGACCAGAGGTGTGTTTAATCTCTAACTGCTGTCTACATGTGAGACCCAAACAAGTGAGAATGGGATGTTGGGATTCTGTCGGATAGAACACTTGTCTAGCATGTGCCAGGCCCTGGGTTTAATCTTGAAAAAGGAAAACAATTATTTATTTATTTATTTATTTATTTATTTATTTATTTATTTATTTATTTATGGTTTTTTGAGACAGGGTTTCTCTGTGGTTTTGGAGCCTGTCCTGGAACTAGCTCTTGTAGACCAGGCTGGTCTCGAACTCACAGAGATCTACCTGCCTCTGAACAATTTTTTAAAGAAGAAATATTTTTAAAGATCAAAAGAATCAAGCTCTCCAGTGAGAAAACAATGCTTGCAGTCAAAACTCAAATGACTTCCAACACAAGGTGAAAGACAAAATGATTTCTTCATCGTACAGAAGTGCAATTTGGTAGCAACAAACTGTAGCTAATTAAGCTAACCAGGTCCCTTTCCCCATGGGGGCCTGACATGCAATGGCTGCAGCAGCCCCCTTGGAAGTATATGTAACTTATTGCCCATATGGGTAGCCCTAAGGGATTGCAATTTTCTGGCACTTATTCAAGTCTCTGATCTCAATTCTGTCCCCAATTTGGTTCCAGACAGGTATGTGTGGTAACTTTGGTAAGACCCAGGGCACAGTGACCACAGTTCACATTGGTCAGGTCATCATGTCCATCCACATCAAGCTGCAGAATAAGGAACATGTGATTGAGGTTCCTCATTGAGCCAAGTTCAAGTTTCCTGACCACCAGAAGATCCCCATCTCAAAGAAGTGGGGCTTCACCAAGTTTAATGCAGATGAATTTGAAGACATAGTTTCTGAGAAGTTGCTAATTTCTGAAAGCCGTGAGGTCAAATATGTCCCCAATCATTGTCCCCTGGACAAGTGGCGAGCCCGGCATTCCAAAGGGCTTCCATGGTACTCTCCTGTATGCTGTGGGATAATGCTATTGTACCCTGTAAATATTTGTCACTTGTATTCATTTAATAAAATGCTGATTGGTCAGTAGCCAGGCAGGAAGTATAGGCAGGGCAACCAGACTAAGAGAATTCTGGGAAGAGTAAAGGCTTAGTCTGCAGTAACCACCCAGATGCAGAGGAGACAAGATGAAAATGCTACACTGAGAAAAAGTACCAATCCAAGTGGCTAAACATAAATAAAAATTATTGGTTAATTTAAGTTGTAAGAGCTAGTAATAATAAGCCTAAGCTAATAGGCCAACTAGTTAATAATCAATATAAACCTCTGTGTGTTTTGTTGGGACTGAATGGCTGCAGAATAGGGCAGGACAGAAACTTTCATCTACACCTGTACCTACTAAATCAGTAATTCAGTAATAAATCTTACATCCATCTGGAAACAAACAAAACAAAACAAACATAAAAAAGAGTTGTAATCGGAGGTTCCTGAATAACCCTATAGAGGCTTAATATTACTTATAAATGCTTGGTCAATGACTCAGACTTATTTTTATCTGGCTCTTGCATCTTAAGTTAACCCATTTCTATTAGTCTGTGGATTGCCAAGTGACCCGTGGTTTACCTGTGGTGCTCTGGCATATTGTTCCTTGGGTGGCTGCTGATATGTCCCAAATTCTGCCCTTCTTTTCCTGTATCTCTGCTTGGATTTCCTGCTTGGCTCAATCCTGTCTTGCCTTAGGCCAAAGCAGCTTTATTTATCAGCCAATAAGAGAAACACATATTCACAGTGTACAGAAAGACATACTTATCAAGTTGCTACTCATGTTTTTTTTTTCCCAGCCATATTTTTGGGCCTTCTTCATTCATTCAGATCCTCTGTACACACAGTCTTAACACACTGTGTATCCCCTTGGAGAAGGAAAGTCAAAATGGCAAGATAGGCAGGAATTCAAAAGATGTCCATGGAAAAAGAGACCAATTATGCCCCAAATTCAAGAACACAAACAGTTTGAAAGTCAAAACATTTTTTCCTCTCTTGTGCCTAAGGGAGATCCATTGAGAAAGGAGTTTATAATGTGTTTTTATGAGACAGAAATACTAAGAAGGCATTATAAGATGTGTTTTTAAAATGCATTTTTAAAATATGGTAAGATTTGTCTGAGAAAACCACCCAGAGATCCCTCCTGCATCCCTTCTCAGTGCAAAGGGCAGGGGAGAGCAGAGTCCGTCTGTGTCATATTGTGCAATATTTTCCTGATAACATTTCATTACATTTGAAACATCTGCAACGGGTCAAGAGTAATCATTAAATACAAAGAAGAATTGCCAACGTGTAACAGAATCCAAGATAAATCTAGCAGAAGCCTGCTGTAAACAGGACTGTGTCAGCAGAGACTGATTAGGCCAACGTTCAGTCTTGGGGACTGACTGAAACAGTAGAAGACCCTTGTTGCCACAGGAGATGAAAGATGGTGTTTGGCCAAATAAGGGAATAGGCCTTGTTGGTTAGCCTTAGGAAGGCAATCTAATGGTTCCAGCAAGACAGAGAGAATCAGGGAGAAGGGCAAGGCCTGCCAGAGCCATGCCTGTCATGCTTGAGTTGGCCAGAGTCCCTTCAAAGAGCACTGACTGCTCTTTCAGAAGATCTGGGTTCAATTCCCAGCATTCACCTTGCGGCTCATAGTCATTTGTAGCTTCAGTTCCAGAGGCTCCAACATCCTCTTCTGGCCTCTGAGGGCACCGCACACATGTGGGGCACAGACATTCATGCAGGCAAAGCACCTATGCACATAAAATAAAAATAAATAAAAACTAACATTTTTTTTTAAAAAAAAGTTTCCCTGTTTTTTTTTTCTTGAACTGTTTCTTGTTTTCTATCATGTTTTGTTGCTTTTCTGCTTTCTGAAAAACTTTGTTTTGCCTTATTCTTTTTCTTTTTTCTTTTTGGTTTTTCGAGACAGGGTTTCTCTGTGGTTTTGGAGCCTGTCCTGGAACTAGCTCTGTAGACCAGGCTGGTCTCGAACTCACAGAGATCCACCTGCCTCTGCCTCCCAAGTGCTGGGATTAAAGGCGTGTGCCACCACTGCCCGGCTTGCCTTATTCTTAATATCTGAAGCATGTGGGAAATTTCTTTTACTGAATTCCAGGTTGCCAACATCTTATGATTCATATACTATTTTCTTATTCTTAAATTTAAGAAAATGTTGTTTTGCAACTCTGAAATACCATCTCACACCTGTCACAATGGCCAAGATCAAAAACACTAATGACAGTTTATGCTGGAAAGAATGTGGAGTAAGGGGAACACTTCTCCATTGCTGGTGGGAATACAAACTTTTACAACTGCTTTGGAAATCGGTATGACAGTTTCTCAAAAACTTAGAAGTCAATCTACCTCAAGACCCAGCAATATTACTTTGGGCATATACCCAAAGGATGCTCAATCATACCACAAAGACATATGCTTAACTATGTTTACAGCAGCATTATTCATAACTGCCTGAACCTGGATACAATCTAGATGCCCTTCAACTGAAGAATGGATAAAGAAAAGGTGGAACATTTACACAATGAAGTACCACTCAGTGGTAAAAAATAATGACATCTTGAAATTTGCAAGCAAATGACCAGAACTAGAAAAAAAAAACCATACTGAGTGAGGCAACCCAGACCCAGAAAGACAAATATAGTATGTACTCACTCATAAGTGGATATTAGACATAAAGCAATGGATAACCAGTCTACAGTCCACAACCCAAGAAAACCTAGACAACAAAGAGGACCCAAAGAGAGACATACATGGATCCACTGCGGAAGGAGAAAAAGACAAGATTTCCTGAGTAAATTGTGAACGTGAGGGGCAGGGAGAGGGTAGAAGGGGAGAGGGGAGGAAAAAAGGGGAGTGGGAGAAATGTATAAATGTCAATTAAAAACAAAAGAAAAAAGATCACAGACAACAAAAGTTGTTTTTTTTTTTTTAAAGAAAATGTTGATTTGAATTTTGGATTTTCTAAGTTTAGGTGAGTGATATTTTAGAGACTGCAAAGAAATTTCCAGAAGAGACCTTGGCCTGCGTAGCTCCTCTTCTTGCGTTGACCTTGCTTTCCTCTCCGCTCTTCTGGGAGTATGGAAACAGAAGGGCGTGCTTCACATTTCCTGAATCCCTACAGTCTATGGAAGGCCATGCTACGCACGGGGCCCACTCTACAGGAAGACATCAACAACTGCTTTTTTCAATGTAGTAAGGAAGTGGATAAATACCAGTATTTATTCAATATATTTTAGATTTATTTTAGATACATGGGTGTTTTGCCTGTGGAGGTAAGAAGAGGGTGTTGTAACTCCTGGAACTGGAGTTACAGACAGTTGTGAGCTGCCTTGTGGGTGTCCAGAATTGAACCTGGATCCTCTGGAAGATCAGCAAGTACTCTTAACTGTTGAGTCATCCCTCCAGACGATTGGTTTGTATTTTTAAGATTTGTACTTTAATTCATGTTAGAGTTTTTCTTAAAAATTATTTGCTCAGTTAGATCCAGGAATTTTCTATCTCCTCATAATTATGAAGGCAGTGCCTGCCCTGTCTTAGTTAGAGTTTCTACTCCTGTGAGGAAACATCAAGACCAAAAGCAACTTCAGGAAGAAAGGGTTTATTTCAGCTTACAGTTCTACATCACAGTCCATGCCGAGGGAAATGAGGGCAGGAACTCAAACAAGGCAGGAACCTGGAGGCAGGAGCTGATGCAGAGGCCGTGAATGGGGTGCAGCTTACCGGCTTTTTCTCCATGGCTTGCTCGATCTGCTTTCTTATAGCACCCAAGACCACCAGCCCAGAGCCTGCACTTCTTACTCCCATGGGATGGGCTTCCCGTATCAATCACTAATCAAGATAACACCCCACAGTCTTGCCTATAGGCCAGTCTTATGAAGGCATTCTTTTTTTCTAGCTGTGAATCCCTCTTCTCGGACAACCCGAACTTTTCAAGTTGGTATAAACTATCCAGCACATGGATAGTTAACAATGATCCGGAGACCCATGCATATGTGTGTGCACATGTACTTGTGTCTTATAGCAGGCAGTGGCCTGGGGAAAGCCATGTGAGAATTTACTTTGGGGCAGTAGGCTCCTCCTATAGCTTAGTAACCTGAGTTGGGCGGATTTGCATTTCACTGGTCCCATGACATGGTTTCTGAGCTCTGGGCTTCACAAAGACCCACGGGGTATGTATTTTCCTTAGTGCTGAGATAGCTTCTACCTGTTCCAGGAATGCTTACCACCTACCTGAAGTCCTAACTGCTGTTAATTCTCCAAAGGTACTTTCTGCAGAGCAATAGCTTTGCCCTTCGATTTGTAAGGTCTGGGTCATCTTTCTTTGTTATTCATTTTGTCTCGCCATTTCCTTTAATCTGGACAAAGTCACCCAGAGTTCAATTATCACACACCTCTTGATTTTGTTTGTTTATTTATTTATTTATTAAAGATTTCTGTCTCTTCCCCTCCACCGTCTCCCACATCCCTCCCCCTCCCCTAATCAACTCCTCCTTTCTCAGCAGCCCCAAGAGCCAGACAGGGTTCCCTGCCCTGTGGGGAGTCCAAGGACCTCCCACCTCCTTCCAGGTCTAGGAAGGTGAACATCCAAACAGCCTAGGCTCCCACAAAGCCAGTACATGCAGTAGGATCAAAACCCAGTGCCATTGTTCTTGACTTCTCAGCAGACCTCATTGTCTGCTATGTTCAGCGAGTCCGGTTTTATCACCTCTTGATTTTGAAGCAATCTTACCTTCAAGGAAGTAGGCTGGCCCTTGATAGGACATTATCCTTTTGAAGGCTGTGAATTTGAAATGTTACTTGAGCCTTCCTCTTACACCCAGACACACATAAGTCAGGGACCCTGACAGCTGAAAACCTGGCCTTGGGCTCCCTGTGTCCTGTCCAAAGTTCTCCTTGGAAGCAGGAGAGGTGCCTGTTCCCTTGGAACACATGCTCTCCCATCGGAGCATACTCCAACCTGTGAGCTCGGTCCTTCCAGTTGCCCACTTTGGTGGTAAGGGTGAAGCAATGGCAGCCTACTGCCTTCTGTGGCTGTGGAGGCGGCAGAGTGGGGGCGGGGTGTCTCTCAGATTCGCAGTGCCCTCAGTGTCCAGAGTTGCAAACACAACCGAGATACTAAACACCGAAACCACTTGATATTCTGTCTGCCCTTTGTCCTTGGGTATGTCCACTTTATTGTTCCTACTGAAAGGAGCGATATCATTCCTTTTAAGTTTGTTTTTCAAATTGGCCAAAGTCCTGCCGTTCCAGCGATAGGACTAAACTCTTCGTTGGGGTTGTTCTGTTTTGGACTAGCAACAGGTTGAGCGACAAGAGTAGAGGACAGAAGGAGAGATCATTGCGTGACAGCTTGAGGAATGGGGAGAGAAGGAGGCAGCGGCGCGGCGCAGGCAGGGACGGGACCTGCAGAGCCATCCATCGGGCTTTAGGGGTCGTCTCCAAACCTTAGGAAGGAGGTCACACTGACGAAGCTACTTTAGATTTGACTCCGCCTTGTTGGATTTGGGATTAGGGTTGGAAGCTGAGAGAAGACCTTGGCGAGAGCCCGTCCTAACAGGAGCGGGGCGGGGCGGGGCGGAGAAAGAGGGGGCGGGACCAAAAGGAGAGGGCTCATTACCAGTGCCGCTGCTTCTCACCTTGCGCACCAGCGTACAGTCCCAGTTTACACAGCTCCGCTGAAGCCAGAAAGCACCAGTACCATGCCTATGACACTGGGTTACTGGGATATCCGTGGGGTGAGAGCGGGGTCTGACAGCCGAGTGCGATGGGAACGTCGGGCGGGCGGGAATGTGCTGAGTAGTTGGCAGCGGGTCCAGGAAATGGATCCCCCTTGCTGGATTCCACAGCCTGTACTTCTCAGAACTCTAGATGTTTGAGATTAGTCTCTCTCCCTCTCCCCGTCCCCACCGTGTGTGCGAACTGTTAGATCATGGGTAAGGATTAAAATATAGAGACATAGTCAGGGGTGTGCCTCTCTGATCAGCCGTTTCTTCTAGTTGTGCCACGCCGTCCGCCTGTTCTTGGAATACACTGATTCAAGCTATGAGGAGAAGAGATACACCATGGGAGATGGTAACGACACCCTCTTAGACTCTTGCTTCTGATTGGTGGCACTCAGGAGCCCCTGTGCGTGGCCCCTTGTTGCCCAGATCTGCGGGCCTCTTTCAGTTAGAACTAGGGTTCAACTAGACCTTCAAAAAACCCTGTGAAGGCAGTCTGGTCTTAAAATGTAGGGCTATGACTTTTTCTCTATTTGTAAATTAGCATTTGTCTAAACTTCTTGTAAACCTTAGGCCTGCAGGGCCCACAGTTCCAGACACTCTTCCCTCCTGTTACCTTGGAATACACACTCAGTGTGAGGTTGCAGAGTCCCTGCCTGGGGGTGGGGGTGGGGTGGGGGCTTGCCTGACTCCTATAGGAGGGTAGGAACTAGAGTGATTTCTTTTTCAACTCTTGCCACTACAGCTCCCAACTTTGACCGAAGCCAGTGGCTGAATGAGAAGTTCAAGCTGGGCCTGGACTTTCCCAATGTAGGTTCAGGGAAGGGAGGTTTGGGGAAGGCATGGCGTCCTCACCTCTTCTCCTTGTCTGGCTGAGGGGGTTTGGGGTCAGAGCTTCTGCTCTCCTGCTCCCATTCCTGGTGGCTGCACAGTGAGATGGGCTGTGTCCCAGCTCTTCCATTCAGTGTGCACTGTGCTCGTGGAGGGTTTCCCATGTCAGGCACACTGAGTGCCAGGTCCCATGTCTGTCCTCACCCAGAAAAGGAATGCCGGGTCCTCATATCCCACCTGACTGTCCCTGCTTGTCTTTTCAGCTGCCCTACTTAATTGATGGATCGACCAAGATCACTCAGAGCAACGCCATCCTGCGCTACATTGCCCGCAAACACAACCTGTGTGAGTGAGGCCTCCCTGGGCTTGGCGCGTGTGTGTGTGTGTGTGTGTGTGTGTGTGTGTGTGTGTGTGTGTGTGTGTGCTGAGATTCCGCTGTGTGTCCTGCAGGTGGGGAGACAGAGGAGGAGAGGATTCGTATTGACATTTTGGAGAACCAGGTCATGGACACCCGCTTCCAGCTTGCGATGATCTGCTTCAGCCCTGAGTTTGTGAGTCCCCCAGTGGATGGGGAAGACAGGGTTTGGAGTTAAAGTCCTAAGTTCACATCTGTATTGGTCAAGGTCAGCATTTGAGTCTAGCAGTGCTGATTCTCTAAGCCCTTACTTATCTCAGCAACCAAGTGGCCTTCATGACTCCAGAATCTTGCCAAATAGCCACTGTGGGTCAGTTTCTACCACTTCTAGGATATGGCTTGGATTCCACAAGCTAGAAGTTCAGTTTTTAAACATTTGAGCATGTAGTGTTTTGCTTCTTTGATGGCACTGGCCATCTGAGTCCAGAGTGTGACAGGTGTATGGGCACCTCCTAAGGACCTCTGAGTCTGACCCCCAGGATCTGATTTGGGCCATAAGTGTTGTATTTGTTATTCTTTTTAAAGCGGTGGGTGGGAGACCACGGTGGGCCAGAGGCCTCTGCTGGTCAGTGGGTGACCCCAAGCCTAGGCGGGTCCCCTTGGCGGTTAAGAGACACACAGATACACCATGCAGAGTTTGTGTATAGAATTTATTTAGTGGGTTATGGAAGGAAAGGGAAGGGGGAGAGGGGGAGAGAAAAAAGAGAAGGGGGAGAAGAGAGAGAGGCAGCAGCCACCTCTTCAGAAGAGAAACAGAAAGGGGGAGTGGGCGGGGTTTCTCTTAAGGGGACAGGGTAACCAAGTGACAGGACAGGTCATGACAGTATTCCCATCTGACTTCTCATCCTCCAACACGTGGGACCTGGTGCCCAGAGGGCTCTGATCAGCAGAGATGAGCTCATTGAAAGTCAGGAAGCTGACTCAGGGCCAGTCTTGAGGGGGTGCATGCTCTCCCTCCATTCCTGTGAAGTC
This sequence comes from Microtus ochrogaster, assembly GCF_000317375.1. Taxonomy (NCBI): domain Eukaryota; kingdom Metazoa; phylum Chordata; class Mammalia; order Rodentia; family Cricetidae; genus Microtus; species Microtus ochrogaster. The sequence goes on along the minus strand of NW_004949123.1, from coordinate 1,047,768 downwards.
AAACTCTTTGCCAGGGAGCCTGTATTGGAGGGTGGTGACTGGTTTTT
>NW_004949123.1:1036949-1047621 GCF_000317375.1 Microtus ochrogaster | reverse complement strand
CCCCCCCCAACCCACTTCAGGAGAAAAAGAGGCCAGAGTACTTAGCGGGTCTTCCTGAGAAGTTGAAGTTCTACTCGGAGTTCCTGGGCAAGCGGCCATGGTTTGCAGGGGACAAGGTAAAGAGAGGGAGGAGGGAGGAAGGAGCTGCCATTCCTCCCAGGCTCCAGATCCTGTCTCACCGACCCTCAATTCTTGCAGATCACCTATGTGGATTTTCTCGCTTACGATATTCTTGACCAGCAACGAGTGTTTGAGCCCAAATGCTTGGAAGCCTTCCCCAACCTGAAGGACTTTTTGGCCCGCTTTGAGGTGATGTCTTAATCCTCCTCTTTCCCTTCCCCCTTTCCAGGGTGATTTCCTAATCTTTTTATTTAAAAGAGTAATTAGCATTTTCTGAGCACTGGTTTTCTGTGAGGCTCCGTGCTCAACACTTGATAGTTATAGGATCAAATGTATTACTATAAGATTCCTACAAGGTGGATAGAATTATCAGACCCCTAAGATGAACTGAGACTGGAGGGTAACTCATTTGCTCAAGGTCTCAACTCTGAGCCGTGGGGGCCTGTTCCATGTGGGCCCCTGACTTCTACGGGCAACACTGGCAACTCTTCCTGTCTTGTGATGAAAAGAAAAGTTTCAGAACTTTGTTCAACCAGGGTTTCCTGTCCAGGACCCTTTTGAGAAGTAGAAGGTGACAAAAGTATGCAAACATCTGGCTTTAGGCATTTAAGAAGGCAAGGGACAGCGGGATTCACGTGCAGTCTCACGACACAAGAGTCTTCACAGCTGACCTGCAGAACACTTTGCTTCTCCCTTCCCCATTGTGGAGACATGGGGAGCTCAGACTGTAGAAGGTGCTTGGATTGAGTAGACAAGTGGGCCCTTGTAAGAGGGTGACACCCGGGCCTCTGTGTTTGACACCCCCTCCCATGTACTTTATTAGACAATTGGAAGCATTAACTTAGTGTGTGTGTCTCTGTGTGTGTTAGTTTGGTCTTTCCTTTTTTCTTTCTCTTTCTTATTTTCTTCTCTCTCTCTCTCTCTCTCTTCTCTCCTCCTCCTCCCCCCCTCTATGTCCCCCCCCCCCGTCTCCCCCCCTTCAGGCCTGGAATCTGTTTTCATTCCCCACTCTCTATCAAGTGATGTGTTTTCTCAGCTAGTTCCCATTAGCTCTGTTTCTGGTCCAAGTTGAATAGCTCTGGGGATTATGTAAGAGCTGGCATCACCGTGGGGAAAGGGGGAAGGGAGAGTTAAAAGCTGCCGCCTCAGGCCTGGTACTCTGGCTCATAGTAAACAGGTAGTCCTGGGCTTTAGAATTCCTCAGCACTTAGTTATCTGGGAACTGATTCTTGGTAAAATTTGTGCAGGGTGACTGAAATTTGACTCGGTCCCCTGTATTAGAGCTAGAGATATGTTTGATTGCAGTATAGTAATGTTGGGCCCAGGTACCAGGTGGAGAAATTTAGACTGTCTTCTTTCTGGGAATGTATCAGACCCCTGCCTTGCTTTTTTCCTGGTGGGCCTCCCTCCATCTGAAATACTTCCATTCAGGATTTTCTGTGTGAGATCTGGGCACTTTTCCAAGCTACTTTGGCATGCTCTGTGAACTCTTTTTTTTTTTCTCTGGCAGCTCCTTCCTTGGTGTGCAAATGCAGGCAGAATCTTCCCTGTGGGGGAAAAAACAGGCCTGTGCAGACTGTGACAGGGCTGTTTATAGCAGGAAGTTGTTTAACCTCTCTGGAGTTCAGGTTCCCTCCTGATAAATGGTCAGTTAGGACCGATCTTGCAGGGTCATTGAGTGGTTTTTCCAAACCTATGGTGTACTGTCTAGAGGTCGCCAAGCCGTCAGGATAGTGCTGTTTCTCCACTCGATGCCCCTCTTGAAGTGGGACACTAGGGAAAGGAATTTGAAGAGATCCTTCTCCAGAGCTGAGGTTGACTGCTCTGCTCCAGATCTCAGGCCCACGTGGAGTTCATGGGGTGGAGCTGGTCAGCCCAGCAGGCCTACAGGCCTAAGCTTTGCTTTCTCCTCCCCACTCACAGGCCCTGAAGAAGATCTCTGCCTACATGAAGTCCAGCCGCTTCCTTGCAGGCCCCATGTATTTGAAGATAGCTAAGTGGGGTAACAAGTAGGACCCCTTACTACCAAGGCCGGGAACTGTGCTTGCTGGTCCTTAGTACGGGTCACATATGGGCCCTGCACCTCTGGGTCAGTCTTCCCATCCCTTCCTTCTCCCAAGTCAAGTTTCTGTTAACTCCACCTCCCCTTTCCTTCACACTCCCTTCCTCCCCTTCCTTTCCTTTGTCCTAGATCCAAGTGGCCCTCAGCTTGGCTGGGGGTAATAAAGGGGTGCACTTGGCTCTGTGGCTCCCCAGCACCGCCAAAGAAACCAGTCCTGCCTGTGCTCAAGTTCCCATCCTCAGTGTGGGGCTGACCAGCATCGCCAGAAAGACCAGTCCCTTAATCTGTAGACCCTCGTCCCTCGATGTGGGACTGTCCAGCCCTGGTTGATCTCCAGTAAAGTCTAAACCATGTTTGCTCTGTGTCTTGTTGCCTGTGTCTCTCAGGACTGCGTTGACTTGCTTGGGCAGTCATTGTTCTGTGGAAGGGAGGTGTGTGTGTATGTGTGTGTGTGTGTGTGTGTGTGATCTTGATGGTCACACAAATGTAAGATCGTTTACAGTTCTTGATGTTCTGGTCATCAGTTTTGTGTTGCCCACTCTGGGATTCCTTAGGAGGGTACTGCTTCTGCTTCTGTGTTGGGGTTCCTTCACAGCGGCTCCTCCACAGAAATGTGCAGAGAGATTCCGGGCTCATGGGAGGGGGTGGGAAACACCTTTCATCTCTCCCAGAAGCTTTCCCTAAACTAGACACCTCTCCTCCTAGTCTCAGGATGTTTCCCCATAAACGTCCCCCACCGTTTGCAGCTTGTGTCTGGGTTATTTATTTATTTTTTTTTTACCGAACTTCATCCTAAGTTGATCAAAAGGAAGATGCGGGGCCTGTTGGACTTCACATCTCTTTGCGTAATGTGTGTGAGGGAGCCTGGCCCACGGGCACTGCTCTTGCAGTTGGGAAACTAAAGCACTGTGCTCAGTAATCCTTGTGCTAAGCTCTACAGCCCGCAGCACTTGGCACTCTGGGAATTTTTCTCTTAGCCTGAGGAGGTGCAGAACGAGGTTTCCACATTCGGGCCTTACAGTCTGAACCAGAGTCTCTCCCCATCCCAGAATTCAAGAGGCCCCCCAGCCGCCCATGGAAGAGCATGGTCTGAGATGAGGCAGCCCAGTTTGCTGGGCCCCAGTGCCGCAGTGTATGAGCAGCCACGTCAGGGGTATTTTGTACCAGATCATCCACAAAAGAGCTGGACTCATTGGAGAAGAATCTGCTGAACAGGTTCCCATGGCAGCTGCTAGACCATGGATTCTGACCTTGGTCGGCACTGCCTATAATAGAGAGTAGCTCTGGAGGAGATCCCTTCTGGGCATTGTTCACAAGCCAGCTGCCAGCGGTTACCTGCTACCATAAGGAACTAGGCACTGCCGGCAACTTGTGAGGGTTATTGTGAAATAAATGAGTCATTAATATGGAACTCTCCAACTAAGGGGGCGCACACACACCTTCAGTCCTAGAACTCACAATGACAGAGGCAGGGGAATCTGTGAGTTTAAGGACAGTTTTGTCTACCTAGTGAATTTTAAGCTGGTTGGGCTGCATAGAGTGATTTGTGATGTGGGAGTGTCATATATCAATCTGTTGATTTCATTGGTTAAGCAATAAAGAAACTGTTTGGCCCTCATAGGTTAAAACATAGGTGGGAGGAGTAAACAGAACAGAATGCTGGGAGGAAGAGGAAGTGAGCTCAGACTCGACAGCTCTCCTCTTGGGGGCAGACACCTCAGAGAGACGCCATAGCTCAGTTCTCAGGGGCACACGCGATGAAGCTCTGACCCAGGATGGACGTAGGCTAGAATCTCCCTGGTAAGCCACCTTGTGGGCTACAGCAGATTATTAGAAATGGGCTAGTCCAGGTACGAGAGTTAGCCTAGAAGAGGCTAGATAGAAATGGGCCAAGCAGTGTTTAAACGAATACAGTTTGTGTGTTGTTATTTCAGGCATAAGCTAGCAGGCAGCCGGGGTGCTGGGGACGCAGGCCCGCCGCTCCAATTACTACAGATTTGGTCTCTTGTATCAAAAATAAATAAATAGATAGATAGATAGATAGATAGATAAATAATAAAAAAACAGCTAGTAAATGCTCGAAATTTGTGAAACTTGTAAGATCAAAATTAATTAGGCTAAGGGTCTATTATACTTTAGAGATAAATGAAATTTAAAAAGGAAACAGGATTAGGGTATAAGGCAGTAGTAGAACATTTACTTAGCATGCAAAAGGTAGATTCGAACTACAAATTTCAAAAAATAAAATAAAATGGAAAAACGCAATGAAGGTTAGGAGTGACGGTATAATAAAAGTTAAGTAAAAAGAATACAATATTAATCCAGACTGCAACTCTGAACCAACAGTCAGGGAGCCTGCATGGGACTGACCTAGGCCCTCGCATGTGTGTGGCAGTTTTGTAGCTTGGTCTGTTTGTAGGGCTCCTAGCAGTAAGATCAGGACCTGTCCCTGGTGATTAGCTGGCTTTTGGGAACCTGTCTCCTATGCTGAATTATCTCACTCTGCCTTGATGCAGGAACTTGGTCCTGTTTCAACTTGATATGGCATGCTTTATTCAAGCCCATGGGAGGCCTCCACTCTCTGAACTGAGATGGAGGAGGAGTTGATGGAGAAGGGGGTAAATGGGAGGTGGGGGGATGGATGGGAAGGAAAGGAGGGAGGGAAAACTGTGGTTGGTATATAAAATAAATGTGAAAAAAGTTAATTAAATAAAAAGAAGATATTCAAATGCCAGGAAACACTCAGAAAATCATGACTTGTTCATTATTAGAGAAAGGGACAGCTAAACGGTAATGAGGTTCTACTTCATGTACATTAGGATGGCTACTATGAAAATTCAAAAATTAAAATATTTGGTAAGGGTCGGGGGGCATTAATGCCTTTCCCATCATTGGTGGGTATATATAATGGTGGTTCCTCAAAAAATTAAAAGTAGAAGAATGTAAAATAAGGGGCCTGCCTAGTGTGACTCCTGCCTAGTGTGACTCCTGCCTATTATGACTCCCCAGCAGCCATCTTTCTGAAGACATATCTGTTGACAGGATGACACTGTTCACAGAGCTAAGATAGCCAGGTGAGCCATGGCTATATCTATAATCTCAACACTTGGGAAGCTGAGGCAGAAAGAGCCTAAGTTCCAAGCCAGCCTAAATTATATAACAAGACCCTTTCGGCCTCCTCACTCCCAGTCCCTGCCAAACAAGAACAAACAAACCAAAACCCCCAAAGAAACCAGAGTCAAGTGAGATGTCATAGTGACTGGTTTTATTATATGGAAAAAGAAAGATGTATTGAAAAAGATAGGAAGGATAGCATTGTCACTGCCTGCCTTTCCTCAGCTGACTCACCTACCCTGCCCCAAGGTCAGTATCTGCAGACTGAGCCATTGGAACCGTATTAGCTGGGGTTCAAAGGGACCACCTTTGCCATGCTCCTTCAACTAGAGCAGAAAGGGAAGCAATGCTCCATTCTCTGGGGAGCAGGACACATGAAACTGTTGAAATAAGAAGCGGCAGGGCTGCGTCCCCGGCACCCGGCCGCCCACATGGCTAGCTCTAGCATATGCCCAGAAATAACTACATGGAAACTGTATTCTTTTAAACACCGCTTGGCCCATTATATCTAGCCTTTTCTTGGCTAACTCTTGTACCTAGACTAGCCCATTTCTAGTAATCTATGTAGCCCAAGAGCTGGCTTACCAGGAATGATCTTAACCTGCGTCTGCCTGGAGTGGGAGAATCATGGCGACTCTCTGACTCAGCTTCTTTCTCCCAGCATTCTGTTCTGTTTTCTCTGCCTACCTAAGTTTTAACCTATGAGGGCCAAGCAGTTTCTTTATTGCTTAACCAATGAAATCAACAGATTGATATATGACACTCCCACATCATGAAATTCTATATGACTTTGCCTTAGAGCTGTGTTGGACCTGTTCTGATGAGCCCTAGCAGTAGGCAAAAGCTGTAGGCCCCTAGCCCAGGCCATAGCTCCCAGACAGATTTTTCTGTGTCTACTCTGGCTCCCAACAGAAATCTGTGTGCTGGTGGATTAGGTAGTCTGGATCTGTGTCATTGGTGGTCTCAGGTCTCAGAGAGGCCCTAGGGAAACCCCTTCCCTAAGAGTGTGCAGATCACTGATCAGGTTAGACTGTGGTGGGGACCAGTTCAATGTCACCCTTGGATGTCAAGGGACTTGTCTTCACCCTCATTACCCCTACTCTATGATATGGAGCAAGACTCCAGTCTGTAGGGCTAGAATGAGATAGGAAGCATAGGACTTCATCTTGGAACGCAGTGCCAGGCTGGTGAAACCTAGCATTGAACAGGTCCTACTGTCCCCCATTTCAGGATAGAGTTCATGGATAGAATTTCTGGAACAGCCTTGGTGTCGGGCATCACTCTTTGGACTTCTATCCTGGCCAGCATCATCTGTGGCTGTGGGGATCTTTAGCCATTAGCTGACTTCAGCAATAATCAGTCCATAGTCGTGCAGACCTTTGTGCTTTCCTAGGGTTGTGTTCAGCCAGGTCTCAGCAGGCTGTGAGCTCACAGTAACACAGCACTGTGGCTTTGGTGGTGGCATATGGTATATGAGCCAGAGTCTAGACCATCTGTGGTGATTCTACCTAGGCTGCACTAGAGCTAACTGATTGGAAGTCAGATGTACTGATTATACTAAGAAAGTATGATCCTCATCAATAAATGGATACATATAGGAAGAGTCATACTACTTCTACGATTCATGCAGTATCTTAGTATCTGACTATAGACTGTTGGCTCTGAACGAGAGGGGCATCTGGGTGGACCCTGGCCCCAGAAAGAGGCTCACGGGGCTATCCCAGACCCAAAAAGATGAACATGGGATGTACTCACTCATAATTGGTTTCTAGCCATAAATAAAGGACATTGAGCATATAATTTGTGATCCTAGAGAAGCTAAATAAGAAGGTGAACCCAAAGAAAAACATATAGTCATCCGCCTGGGTATGGGAAGTAGACAAGATTGCCAGGCAAAAACGGGGAACTTGGGGGGTGAGGTGGCCTGGGGCTAAGGGGAAATGGGGTGAGAAATGTGAGAAGGGGAGGATTGGGGGAGCTTGGGGGAATGGGATGGTTGGGATAAAGGAAGAGTGGACATGGGAGCAGAGAAATATATATCCTAATTAAGGGAGCCACCTTAGGGTTGGCAAGAGACTTGACTCTAGAGGGGCTCGCAGGTGTTCAGGGAGATGTCCCCAGATAGTACCTTGGGCAACTGAGGAGAGGGAACCTGAAATGACCCTATCCTATAGCCATACTTATGAATATCTTGCATATCACCTTAGAACCTTCATCTGGCGATAGATTGAGATAGAGACAGAGACACAAATAGGAGCACCAGACTGAGCTCTTAAGATCCAAATGAGGAGCAGAAGGAGGGAGAACATGAGCAAGGAAGTCAGCACCACATGGGGGGCACCCACCCACTGTGACAGTGGAACTGATCTATTGGGAGCTCACCAAGGCCAGCGGTACTGGGACTGAATAAGCATGGGATGAAACCGAACTTTCTGAACATGGCAGACAATGAAGGCTGATGAGAAGCCAAGGACAATGGCACTAGGTTTTGATTCTAATACACGAACTGGCTTTGTGGGAGCCTAGCCTGTTTGGATGCTCACCTTCCTGGTCCTGGATAGAAGTGGGAGGACCTTGGACTTCCCTCAGGGCACGGGATCTGGACTGGTCTTCATTCTCGAGAGGGAGGGGGAATGGAGTGGGGGGGAGGGGGAGAGGGGAAAGGGAGTGGGAGGAGGAGGCAATGTGTGGGAGGAGGGGGAGGGAAATGGGAAATGGGGAGGAGGCGGAAATTTTTTTTTTTCAACAACTAAAAAAAAAAATAAACAAAAAAAATAAAGAAAAAAAAAAGAGGCTCACTGGGAAGGACTGTTCCTTCCAAGAACTACTCTAACTTATGCTGAACACGTAAACTACAGATCTGGGGACAACCTAAACTTTGATCTTCCTCCAGTGGTCTACAAACAACAACACTTCAGTGGTGACCTCATAAAAAACCCTGAACTTTGTTACCGTTTATTGCTGAAAGAAACAGCCTGCTTAGAATTTCTGGAAAACTTGATGCAAACAAAGCCAGGTTTCAAACTCTAGAGTAAATACATAAACCCTTTAGCTTCCAGAGGCTGCCACAGAGCAGCAAGCATCAAGAACATTAGGAAGCCATGACTCCACGAAACATTCAAGGAAGGGTCTAGAAACCAACCATATAGGAACTAGTATAAGGTAACTCTTGGATGGGAAATGTAAAACAGCCACTTTAAGGTCATGAAATGAACTTAAAGAGAACAAAGAGGGGGCTGGAGAGGTGGATCAGAGGTTAAGAGCACTGTCTGCTCTTTCAGAGGTCCTGAGTTCAATTCCCAACAACCACATGGTGGCTCACAACCATCTATGATAAAATCTGGTGCTCTCTTCTGGTGTGCAGACATACATGAAGGCAAAATGCTGTATACATAATAAATAAATCTAAAAAAAAGAGAACAAAGAGAAATGATACTCTAAAAGAGAAATTTAACAAAAATGGAAGCAATAAATTCTACAAAGGTAATCTTTGAGCTTAAAAAAAGAGTCATTTTTTTTTTTTTTGAGACAGGGTTTCTCTGTGGTTTTGGAGCCTGTCCTGGCACTAGCTCTTGTAGACCAGGCTGGTCTCAAACTCACAGAGATCCGCCCGCCTCTGCCTCCCGAGTGCTGGGATTAAAGGCGTGCGCCACCACCGCCCGGCTAAAAGAGTCAATTTTTACATGCAGCAAAAGGCATCGATATTAGAACAGAACAAAGAGAAGAAAGTATTAGTGAGCTAAAGAGAACAAGAACAAGAAAATATGTGTGGGGTCTTTGGGATAACATTACAGGAGTACTTGAATTGTTGTGTTTCGAGAAGGGCTTAACAATTGCAAAGGTTTAGAAAGTTTATTGAAAGAGACAGTGGTATAAAATTTCCCAGACCTGAAGCAGAATGCACATACCCAGTAAGAGAAGGTCACAGAGCACCTGTTGGAGCCACTGAGATAGCTCAGTGGGTCAGGGCACTTGCTGCTGAAACTGACAACCTGAGTTAGGTCCTCCAGGTCCCACATGGTGGAAGAAAACAGATTCACTCACCCTCTATTTGAGCCTTGTTCCCAGACAAGCAAACTTGAGAGAATACATCCCTCAGACTTGACCAGACTTGTCTAACCAGAAATAACAAAGGGAGTTCTCCAAATTAAAAGGAAGACATGTTTATGAGCAAAAAGAAAACACTAGGAGATTGTGCTGGCTAGTTTATGTTAACTTGACACAAGCTAAAGTCATCTGAGAGAAGGGAGCCTCATTGAGAAAAATGCCTCCACAAGGCTGGGCTACAGACAAGCCTGAAGGTCATTTTCTTAATTAGTGATTGATGTGGGAGAACCCAGCCCATTGTGTGTGGTGCCATCCCTGCGCTGGTGGTCCTGGGTTGTATAAGAAAGTAGGCTGAGCAAGCCGTGAGGAGCACGGTAAGCAGCCCCCTTCATAACCTCTGCATCAGCTCCTGCCTCCAGGTTCCTTCCCTGCGTGAGTTCCTGAGCTCACTGCTTTTGATGATGAACTGTTATATGGAACTGTGAGTGGAATAAACTCTCCCCCGCCCAAGTTGCTATTGGTCAACGTGTTTCATCACAGCTATAGTTACCCTGACTAAGACAGATAAAAACGCACTAACAAAACCCCCTCACTGGTAATAAGAACTACAAGGTGATTAGAGAGTTGGCTCAGTGGTTAAAAACGCTTGTTACTCTTACACAGGACTTGGATTCAGCACCCACATGGCTGCTCACAACTGCCTGTGACTCAATTTCAGAGGATCTGATGACCTAGTCTGGATTCTGTGGGCATCAGGCATGTACATGGTACACACACATATATGCACTCATGCACGTGAAATAAAAATAAATCTTCAACAACAACAACCAATTTAAAAAGAATAACTATACAAATTAACCATATATCTGGTATATCTTCATATGAAATATCTAGTATATCTTTAATATGAAATGTAAAAAAAGCAAGACAATAATAATTAGATTACAACCCTATGTTAAAACATGAGAAATATAAAAGATGCAGAATGAGACATCAAAAATTCAAAGTGTGGGTGAATGGAATGCAAGTGTCTAACTTTTAAAAATCCTCCATTTCCTTTTGAGGTCTCTTTCCTTGTCTTTATGATCATGCTATGTTGGTAGCATTTCAAAACAGCTATAGTTTTTTAAAGGTGTTTTTGTAAGCCTCATGGTAGTCACAGGCAAAAATCCACCATAGACAAACTCAAAAGAATATTCAAAGAATCAAAGCACAATACTAAAGTAAATCAGTTAACTACAAAGGAAGTGTGTGTGTGTGTGTGTGTGTGTGTGTGTGTGTGTGAGAGAGAGAGAGAGAGAGAGAGAGAGAGAGAGAGAGAGAGAGAGA
>NW_004949123.1:1027466-1036849 GCF_000317375.1 Microtus ochrogaster | reverse complement strand
GTGAGAACTACAATGAAAATAGAAATAAAGTTTTAAAAATTGCTATGGTAAGACTTTATTTATTTGTGTGCATGGTATGTATGCACACACGCACACACACGCACACACGCACACACGCACACACACACATGCCCCCATACAAACACACACAGCAGAGGCTAGAGGAGAACATTGGGTACCTTCGTCCATCTCTCTCTGCCACATTTCCTCAAGACAGGGTCTCTCACTGAACCTGAAGCTCACAGCTCCATTTAGGCTGACTAGACAGCAATGTCCAGCCCACCCTTACACCTCATCACTGGGGTGAGGGACACATGAGTCTCCAGGGGTCTGCCCACTCTTACACCTCATCACTGGGGTGATGGGCACAGGAATCTCAAGGGGTCTGCCCACCCTTAAACCTCATCACTGGGGCGATGGGCACATGAATCTCCAGGGGTCTGCCCACCTTTACACCTCATCACTGGCTGACAGGCACATGGATATGCATAGCTTTATCTTGATGCTAGATATTAAAACTCAAGTCTTCATGCTTGCAGAGAAAGCAGTCTTACCCAGGAAACCATCTTCTCAGCTGTTTTTTTAAAAATAATATTTATTTATTTATTATGTATACAATATTCTGTCTGTGTGTATGCCTGCAGGCCAGAAGAGGGCACCAGACCCCTTTACAGATGGTTGTGAGCCACCATGTGGTTGCTGGGAATTGAACTCAGGACCTTTGGAAGAACAGGCAATGCCCTTAACCTCTGAGCCATCTCTCCAGCCCTCTTCTCAGCTGTTTATCTGTGTATAATTATCTTAACCGTATGAATATAATTCTCCAGATAAATGACAGAGAAACTGCAGCTGTCCTGCTGCTGTCTGGACTCAGGTCTGGAGATGGGGAAGGGGCAACAGCGTGAAGAAATGAAGTTCCAACCACCAGATGAGTTTCACACGAGTGGCCAGCCCCGAATAGATTCACTGTCTTTATTTATACATCAGAAACAAGTGTGTTTTTCCATACTAACAAACAAGTTTTTCCCATCCTCTAACGTTAACCTCCTGCAAAAACAAATATGTCAAATATGATTTTTCCCAACTTTTACAGCAAAATATCTTTAAACAAACAAACAAAAACCCTTATCATTTTGCTACCTTGGCCAAATATCGAACCAGGTACATCCTGTCTTCGCAAAACTAAAAGGTGATTGACATAGGCACACCTCAAGAACAACAATCTTGTTCAAAACATATTTACAGAAACAGAGGTGATCTGCCGCCAATCCTGTCAGCGCTGAATCAGAACAGCTCCCGGAGTCTGGCATCCTCAGACAGGAAACCTGAGAAGCTTCAGCTCACAAAGAATTTTAGGGGAAAATATTTGAGAAAACACGGGGTTTCTGGGAATGAGCACATCTTTTCCATGTGTGACAAAGTGGCTCTAAAAACTGCCAAGAGAATCATCAGTGTTATGAGAGAGAAGAGAGTGTGCAGGCCATGTGGTCCCAGCAGTGGTCTGCACTACCCCGACGTCCACTGGTCCTCGCAGAGTAAGACTGTCCCAGTGGGCTTTTGCCTCATCTGGAGACCCATTGAACAAGCACTCATAACTCATAAACTGGTCCAAAACTAAGCCACAAGGCTCCCAACAAGAAACTAGTGCTGGGGAGATGGTTCCATCAGTAAAATATTTGTCTTACAAACAAACATGAGGGCTTGGATCTAACCCCCTAGAGCCCAAATTGAAAAACCTAAAGGTTTACATAGGATGGAAACATGAGGATGGGCAACTAAAACTAAGTATTGTGAAAAGGTGTTCTGAAACTCTGCTAGTTTGTAGGTAGTTAATTTTTTTTTTTAAGAAGAGGAGTTTAAAAGAAGTACCCCCTATGCTTGGATAGTGCAGTTTCTAGAAGACAAGGGTTATTGAGTGAAAGTCCACGTTACTTCTTTCTGAGTTATTAGTAGAGAGACCTACAGGCACCCCAAACAATACAAACTATTGCCGTTGCTCTTGGTTGCTTTCCTTCACTAGACTGTAAGACCCTATGCTGCAAATACCACAGGTGTTGGTTTTAGTGCACAGAGGAAGCAGTCGTGACCAGAGCACAAACTCTCTTGACTAGCTAGACATCATAGTGAGGGAAGGTGCTATAAAGATAGACGGAGGGAAAAAGGCAGCAACTGTCTTGTCTGGATCGTGCATGCTATAGTACCTACCTGCCAGAGAAGACGTGCGCACGGATACAATAGTTGGCAAGACTGTTTGTGGGGTAACACTCTCTTTATCGGATCTGAGCCTGTTCCACAGGAGGGAACCAATGCCAGGTGCTAAAAACATGGTCAAAATACACGGCTAGGGAAGTGACAGGCCCTGCAGGAAGATTTACTGATGTGGGTTTTCTAAGTGGTCATGTTGTCAAACTGCCTTCTAAATATCTAGATTTATACCCATAGATTTGTGCTGCTCCTAACCTTAGCCAGAAAAGCTTCTTTGTGTAATGAGTAGAGGCAAATGGAGAGACGGATGATGTTCAAAGCACTGAGACTACACAACCACGAGAGGTCAGCCGTAGACGGGACATCTGCATCAAACCCGTTCCCAGTCAAGCCTCCAGGGAAGAGCCCACAGCAGCTGTGGCTACCTATGGACGCAGCCCTGGTTTCCTATGCAGGGCCTGAACAAGATGATGTAGATAAAAATCTTCAGAATGTAGCAGGAAGGGACTCTGGAGGACCTCAACAAAATACAAGCTGAATCCAACCGCATGTTCAAAAGATTATTCTCCTAGAGCAAGTGGGATCTGTCTGAGGGGTGCAGGCATGGGTCAACAAATGCAAGTGAATGCATAGGCTAGAACACACCAAGAGAATGAAAAATCGAGGTGATCATTGCAATAGGTGCAGAAAAAGAATTTTAAAAAATCTAACATTCCTTTGGGATTGAAAACGCTCAACAGATTAGGTACAGAAAAAAATGCATCTCAAAATAATAAGGGCATTTATAATAGATCAACAGCCAGTTCCATACTGAAGGGGGAGAAGCTAAATGCCTTAATTTTAAGATCTGGAATAAGGTTAAAAAAACAAAAACAAAAACCCATTTTCACCTTTTATTTTCCCCTGCTCTCTTCAGCGACTGCTCTAGTAGCCAGCTCTGCCCAGGGAGGGGGAGTAGCCACTCCTGGGGGGTGTAATCTGTTCTACCCCCTCACACATACGGAATGGCTCTGGCTATGGGGCCTTCTGGAGGCGCTTATCTTGGGCAGAGGCACCCCTGGTGGGCCCAATACCCAAAGTTTCCCTTTCTCACTCCTTCATGGTTAATGTTACCTTTTCAACCAATGATCTGTATAATCGGAAAGCTCAGAACCCACCGTGCTCTGAAAAGCCTGAGGCTCTTAGTAGCTTTCTGGAAACAGTCTTTTATGCCCACCAGCTGACCTGGTATGGCTGTCAATAGCTCCTGGCTACTCTCTTCGCGGCTGAGGAGCCAGACAGAACCTATCTTGAGAGTAGAAACACCACCCTGAGGTCTGGTGGGGGATGGGTGCCTGACACCCTATTGCTTTCCACCTTATTTTTTGAGAGAGGGGATCTCTCTGAACTTGAAACATACTAACTGTCTAGACTGGCTGGCAGCAAGCTCCAGGGACTTACCTGTCTCTGTGCCCCACAGTGTCCTGCTGTGTGTGTGTGTGGGGGGGGGTGTTTCCATGGGTGCTGGGGATTTGAACCCAGGTCCTCACGCTTGCATGCAATTAGTTTACCAGCTGAGCCGCAGATTGCTATTATTACACTTCAAAACAGAACAGGCTTTTCTGGAACAAGTTACATTGTGAGATAGTCCCATAGTCTCCCCCAAAGCGTGATCCATTTGAGAGGCCTTAGGGTCCATTGCATTACCTATACCCCTTAGATCTCTCATGTGAACTGTGCTTTAGGAAGGAAGCAGAGGTGATTTCAATCTCATTTGAAAAAGCATATCAGGTTTCCAGACACCTGCAGTCTGGAGAGGGTGAGGCAGCAGAATCACCACCATGGATTTGAGGTAACTTGGCTATATATGAGACCTAATCTGAAACAACCAGAGAGAATATTTGGTAACATAATTGGAAATTGTATACCTTAATAAAAATAGATATATCTAATAATTCTAATTCATTTCAAACTTGCAACCCTATGAACATAATTGCCCTGTTTGTGTTACTCCTATTTTATTGGCGATATTTCCTTCTAATAACACAGCAGTATCGACTTAAGAGTCAAATACATACACCTATTTAATCTTTTCTTCCGGATTTAAGTCTCGTGTAACATGTCACCTATAATTATTCCCATTGAAAATCTCATAGGCACATTACAAGCCCATCCTTGTCTGTTTTCAAAAGTATTTCATTCCATTTTGGCCTAAGCAGGGAGTGAGTCAGGCTATGGTATCAAATAACCCATTCCCAGGCCCCAGAGCTCGTCTGTCCTCATGGACCTCCGCAAAGTTGAACTTCTGTCCGAACTCTGAGCATTTCTGTCTGAATTACTTGCATTTATTTTAGGAACAAGCAGTCCTGGGACTCTGTGTTCTGCCTTCAGGCAGAATGGGGAGAGCTCCACAGAGCATGGGCCATATGTGGGAACTTGGGCACTGGCTCTTCAAGTTACTCCTTGGGAAATATGTAGAATTTCTATTGTGTTTAAAGGGCCAAAGTGGGTGACGAGTCCACATTTAGGATTGAGAGGCTCATGGAGCTTTCTCAAGGGGAAGCGGTGGCTTCCACAGGCCTCCGCAGGTGTCAGTCTAGGATTGGAGGAGAAGAATGGCATTGGGCTAGACAATGGAGCTGCAGAGAAAGTGAAGGACAACAGGATATGTCAGAAGCAAAAAAAAAAAAAAAAGAAAGAAAGAAAGAAAGAAAGAAAGAAAGAAAGAAAGAAAGAAAGAAAACATGGTGCTTCATGGAGTTTAGATTTGTAAGTCTGTATAATATTTATAATATTGATCTCCCAGTGTTCTAGGAATACTGACTTAATGCTCAGAACAATCTGGGTAGCAGTTCACTTATTGGAGAAGACCTGTGCACAGGAGGCTGCCACTGGTGGGGGCCTGGAAGAGTCTGCGTGGGTACCCAGGCTGCGGTTAGCTAGAGTCCAACCTGTGCTCCATAGGGAGCTCAGCGAGGTCGAACCCAGCAGCAAAGTGATGGGGGCTGTTGGCCCACTAGAAAAAGCACTGACTGCATATTCCAACCTTTTCTCTTCCCCTTCACCATCCAGCTCAGTCATTCTTACTCAGCATGGTCATTTAAGGGATCTATCCCTCAGTGGAGAAACAGGAATGTGTAATTTTCATAGAGAGGCCAGGTGTTCTCATAAGCCCTCTTAAGCTGGCTTTCCAGGCAGATCCAGACCTAGGGTATCAGTGTCCCTGCTCTGCCCACTGCAACAGGATGCAGCTCTACCATGAATTGTCTTTTAATCGCCTAAGCTGGTTTCCATTTGATTGGGAAATACTTCAAGCTGGAGGCTAAATCTTCAACAACAAAACCAGCCAACCTCCCTAAGACTTTCGGGGAACTGCTCCACCAAACCAAAGGCATTGATAAGGCCTTTTTACCTATTGAGGTGGCTCATATAAATTCATCACTAATTTATCAGTATTTGCACCCCTCTGTCTTTTTGAGATGATAGGCTATCTTTACTAGAACCAACCAAAAGGAGGCCGTTGGTACAGCATTATTTTCTTGGACTGTGTTAGAATTAAAAGTTCAAGACTGACTGGGGACTGGAGAGCCACCTCTCTTCCTTTGGAGGTGCTCACTGCTTTTTGGACCATATAAAAATGACCATCAATATAATGCCCAGAAAAAAATAGATATGATTTATTCATAATCTGAATATTTGGAATTCATAGTCATCTGTAGATGAAGTATGTTGTGTGCTTTCTTATGTCACCTTAGAATTTTTTTTTTTTTTTTGATTTTTCGAGACAGGGTTTCTCTGTAGCTTTTGGTTCCTGTCCTGGCACTAGCTCTTTCTAGACCAGGCTGGCCTCGAACTCACAGAGATCTGCCTGCCTCTGCCTCCCGAGTGCTGGGATTAAAGGCGTGTGCCACCACCGCCTGGCATTAGAATTTATACTAGAAGATGGAAGGCTAATTTTTCTATTTCCTTGCCTTCTGCCTTGCAGTGAGTAAACTCTGAGATGGCTTCTATATCCCCAATGTGTGTCCCTTGTGTACTGCCCTCTCCTTGAGTGGCTGATTTCCCTCCAATTGCATGTGAATTTTCTGCCACTGTGACAAATACCCGGGATAAATCAGCTTTAAAGGGGGAAGGATTTATTCTGACTCAGAATGTCAGAAACTGCAATCCCTGGCCCTGTTGCTTTGGATCTGCAGTAGCACAGTTCCTCGCGATGAGAGCATGTGCCTCTTTACCTGTGATAGTCAGGAAACAAGAGACAAGAGGCTGGGAGGGGAAAGAGACAGGAAGGAAGGAAGACAGGTTGGGAGAGACAGAAGGACCAGAGTCTCACTTTCCCCCATGGACCCCTTTTCTTAAAGGCTCTACCACCCCCCAAAAGTGCCACCAGCTGATGGACAAGCCTTTAACATCGGCTTTCAGAGGGCTTTCAGTGTTCAAACCGTAACAGGACAGAGACACGGGATGCAAGTGCCATGGTTGTGTTACACACGATTACATCTCTCTTCCCAGGACATTCTTTTACTGACTTAGCCATATTTTGGCAAGGTCTTGTTTACAAGGAAGAGAAGGTGGCCTCTAGCTGTCACCCATCAAGAAACTGAGGTCGCTGTCTAGAAGGGCAGCAGAAATTGAATTCTATTAACATAAGCTTGGAAGCAGATCCTTATCCAATTGGGCCTTGAGATGTGATCATGGCCCTCACTCACATTGAATACGGCTTTCATGAGAACTGAGCTGAATCTCAGTAAAGCTGAGGCCAGACCTTGAGAAACCATGGTCCAGGAGGCATGTGCTATATTGGGCTGATAAATTTGTAATATTGATACGCAGCGATGAATAGCGTATTGCTATTTGTTTTCTAGTTGTCTTGTCCATCTGGTTATAGGAGTGCCCCCAGCCTCTCTGTCCTTGTCAAATCCCTGAAGTCTTAGCAGGGCACACCACACCCTCACGCTGGAAATTCATGTCCCACAGCCGAGACGTTGACCTCAACACCTAACTACTGCTGGCAGGAATTCTGAAGAGTGGCAGTTGAGCCACGAGCCTAAGATCTTGCATCTCCACTGTTCTGAGGAGGCCCTCCAGATGGCACTGGGTTTCAGGCCATTCTGACTGTGTCCCTTACTGGTGAGCTCTTTGGTGTCTGATCTCCAGGTCGTTGTCTGGGGAGTGAAAAGCTTCATAAAAATTGTGTTTTGGAATGGAGAGCAATGCCAATTCAGTCTCTATAGGACTTTAAGTTTGCTTCCTTTACTTGAAACTAGTTATGCACGAACACATTCTCATAGTTAAAAGGGGTATTCTTAGCTTATCTCGGAAATTGCCTGTAAGTCCTACTCTGGAAACTGGGTCATTTTAGCTTCACCTGAAGTCAGCCTCCTAGTCAGCTTGGTCACGTCCCCCTATGCTCTTAGGCATTCGCTTACATGTGTCTGTGGGGAAATGGATGCTTTAAATCATTAAAGAGGTGAGCTGTACTTCCTTATTTGTAAACTAGTTTGGGGACTCAACAAGTACCTTGGGGATCCTTCCATGCTGATTCCTGTAGTCCCTTCTGTGTGCACTTAGCTGTACATGCATGTATGTGCTCACATGTGGAAGCCGGACCTCAGGAAGCCATCCATCTTTCTCCCTGGTCAGGAACCCATTACTTGGCTAGACTTGGGCAGGAATCTGCTTGTCTCTGCCTCCCTAACATTGGCATTACGAGTGTTTGCCACCACACTCACCTTTCATTCTCCTTTATGCCATACGTTATTCCCTAGCGCTGCTGGGCATTTATGTGGCATCTATTTGTTCCTTTATGACACGATTTACCTCTTAGGGTATAGACGTTTTCAGTGAGCTCATAGGGGAAGAACGGCTGGGCCGCGGGATAGGATTTGAATTTGAGACTGGTGGATTCTCAGGTGCCTGTATCAATCCTCAGGTTCACCAGCTGTCCATCACCTAGCATGAGGTTTAGGGCTAATGTTTCATTAGTAACCGACTGTTCCAATTCTACTGACAAGCCCACAGTTAAAATGCCACCCTTAACACATTAAATGCTTTCCCGTGTCCAACATAGGCCGTGTGTGAGTTCCAGCCCTGTTGGGTCTATCAGCACCACACACTTTGACTTGGTTATCTTCCTGGCCCCATGTCTGTTTAAAGCAGCTTCCCCCTGACACGGGGCAACACCTCTATTTCCAGTGTCCACTCTGGCTTGGGAAAATGTCTTGCCCTTGAACTCAGCTGGGAAGTAAGGGAATATCATTCTTATCATCACTTCACCCCTCCTCCTTTGGTCTTTACCCCTACAAGTAATCTGCCCAGACATCAGCTAATGTAACTGCTGTTTATTAGAAAGAGCAGGAGAGACAGAACGCAGGCCCTCGGGATGGAACGGCCAAGCCAGCAGCAGCAGCAGCAGCGTCCCTGGCTCAGCATAAGCACTTGTTGCCCCACTTGGCCATTTTGTTGTTGATTGGAATCTTGAAGAAGCGGTCACACTGCAGGAACGCAGCAATTTTCTCCAAAGCCTGAAGGAACAGCGCACCAGGCCTCATTAGGACTCCAGTCCCGCCTAGCAACAGTGGCAGTCACATGCTGCCTTCACCTACTTCTTTCAGCTGTTGCTTAGCAACCCAGAGGCACCTACTGACTCATTTAGGCAGAAGTACAATGGGGCTTGTGCTTTTTCTGTGAGAAAGGGACATGGAAATCACCTCAAAACGGCACATGAAAGCCTTCAGATTTGGGAACTCATCCAGGCACTTGGGCTCAAACATCCGGTTCTGGTCCAGGACATCATAGGTGAGGAAGTCCACAAAGGTAAGCTAGCAGGAGGACAATGAGATGTCAGGCCTGAGGAATGAATCAGGACCTGCAGAGACAGGCGGGCTCCTCTCCTGTGCCCCCTTCCTACCTTTTCCCCTGCAAACCATGAGAACTTCCCCAGGAACAAGGAGAATTGCTTCAGCTGTGCAGGGAGCTGCTCCAAGTACTGAGGCTTCAGGCTCTCCTAGGAGGGAAAAGAACAATGCTGTTCTTGGATGGATACGATGGTTCAACGGGGGTGACCAGAGTTTGATTTCCAGGTCCACATTAATGCTGTCTTTGGACTCTGCACACATTGTGTTCTCTCTCTCTCTCTCTTTCTCTGTACACATTGTTCTCTCTCTCTCTCTCTCTCTCTCTCTCTCTCTCTCTCTCTC
>NW_004949123.1:1023853-1027366 GCF_000317375.1 Microtus ochrogaster | reverse complement strand
ACACTCATGGTGCTCTCTCTCTCTCTCTCTCATACTCATACACACACACACACACACACACACACACACACACACACACACACACAATAGCTGACAGCTGTAGTCGGGGCCTGGCCCAGTGATGGACACTGCGGACCTTTCTCTAGGCAGTTTCTTACCGCCTTTACTTGGAGGAGGCAGGATGGGGAGCTAGCTTTGGAAAGGAAGAGACACTAATGCCGGAATTACACAACAAAACAAACCAAAAAATAAAACCTGTTTCCAATCCTTACAGATTGGGTCAATGAAAAGATGGCGACCACAGAAGGGAGCCGAGCCAGTTCTTAGCACGTTTGCCTGAAACCCAGCACGGCTGATTCCCGGTAACGCAACTCACGTGGTCAGAATTGTAGCAGAGCCGAACCAGCTGCATGCGGAAGTCCATTATCTGGTTCTCCATGATGTCCACTCTTATCTTCTCTTCTTCAGTCTCCCCACCTGTAGGTCAAACAGCACCAAGTCACCCTCGGGATTACCCACCTCGGGCCTCGGCCTCGGCTCTCACATCAGCGCTGGGCCACTCACACATGTTGTGCTTGCGCGCGATGTACCGCAAGATGGCGTTACTCTGGGTGATCTTGTTCTTCCCGTCCATAAGGTAGGGCAGCTGGAAGGAAACCGGGACATAGTTCCACTCTTCGGGAACAGAGACTTGCACGGCAGTAAACATGAGATAACAGAAGCTCAGAGAAAGAAAATAGCTAGCACTCGGTCCCCAGCTGATTCTAGACAAGCGCGTGAGAGTCTGTGTGTCAGTGAGAATGTATGCGTGGCATGTCGACTTTCTCGGAATACTTTTTATAAGCAAACTGTAAATATTTTATATTTTAAAGTAAAACTAAGAGTAGTGCGTTTATGGATACATTAAAGAGCATTTAACAACCATGACACTTAAGAAGATACTGGGACAGATCGAGGAGATTTCTATCAGTGACAAAGTCACACCCCTGGGCTAAGTAATTAATGTCTCTTATAGCCTGTCTTTTTGAGAGAGAAAAATGTTAGTGTTTGATAGTCGTTAGTGGGAGTTAAAATGTTGCTCTCCTCCTGTTCAATGGTCTTTGAATTCTATCCATTCTCTCCATCTGAAGAGCCTCTATTCTAGATTCTCCCAAACCAGAGACGAAGTAAAAGACTGATAGGCAGGTGGCCTTCCCTTCTGCCCACTCCTCCAAAGCCACCTACGTTAGGAAAATCCAGATCTAGCTTGAATTTCACGTCCAGCCATTGGCTCCTATCATAGTCGGGAGCTGTAAGAGAAAAGCGGAACCCAACTCCCTTACCAGCCAAGCAGAGAAATGATTTAGTCCTGATACCTCAAGTTCCCAATCCCCAAAACCTAACGCTTGGGTTTCTACAGCCTACGTATTAAGATTTGATTGGGCAGCAAGAGAAAATCCCATGACTGAGCTTCTCTTGACACAGTTCCCAGTTGACTGGAGCAGGGGACCCATACAACCTCGGTGTAATGTTCCTCCCTGGGTGAAAGACAACTGGAGGGCACCCACAGACATTACCTTCACCACACGTGTACCGTTTCTCCTCATAGCTGGTATCAGTATACTCCAGGAGCATGCGGATGGCATGAGCCAGCTAAAGGTGGGGGGGGGGGTGGAGAAGGACCCCGGTCAGCGCGCCTGCACGGTTGCCACTCGCTCCCAACCCCCGCCCGTCAACGTCCCCAGCCCAACGCTGCGAAGTCCCAGTATTGTGTTAAAAGTTGTCGGGCGGGGAAAGTTGTCGTTAAGCAGCCCCTTCGCTCTGGCCCCGAAATGTCCGGTCTCCTCCTCTCCCCATGGGCTTGGGGACCCCACAGGCTGGCCGGAGGTAGGCCTCGGAGGGCAGCTCAGCTGACCCTGGTCACAGCTGGGAGGCCCCTTCCGCACTGGCTGCAGCCCACCGACACCGCCTGCATCTCTGTCCCAGCAGCTGGGCTGGCGAGGAGCCACTCACCCCGCGGATATCCCAGTAACCCAGAACCATAGACGATTTAGTCGACATGTTGAAAGATCTGAGCCCCTGCGAGGATTTGCGAAGGCTTGTGGGCGCCCAACTTTATACTTGACGCTGCGGGCGGGGCCGCTGTGATCGGACTGGCCCCTCCTTCCTCGCCCCGTGCTCCACCCGCCTTTCGCGTGGTCGCGGGGGCCACGGGCGCGCACGCGCAACTGCGGCGCCTGAAAGCTTGTGTTGCGAACTTCCTCCCCGGATGCTGATGCGTCCCCACCCCGGCAGTGGGGAATCTGGATCCTAGTTACCCGGGGAGCGTGAGAGTCGTGCCGCATAATGAGCTGGCATTGGTCAGTGGGAGTCGGAATTCTGAGCACAAGGGGACCGCTGTCTTTGGCTCCTTTGGAGGGACATGTGAAGGGCTAAGAAGGAAAACACAACAAGAACTAATAAATCACATAGACACATAAAACCGTGAGGTAGGAAATGATTTGGGTATAAGGCAATACCTAAAGTTCTTTAGGGGTAGAACTGTCTATCCTCTACCCAAGATACACAGTGGCTCTGTCAGTTCTGGGCAGGCAAGAGGATTTGTGGGCTATTGTGGAGGAAAAATTTAGGGGAGTCCAGAGTTGTTCTGCTCACCTTCCACAGCACAGCTATCCAGGGCTCCCAACATTTACTCCTCGAGCCTGGGTGGTGGGAAATCGTGCTTTTCCATAGTTTAGCTGAATCAAGCTTCAGACTTTGTAAAAAGATGTTGTACTAAAAAAAAAGAAGAAATCGGTATAGAGACACGCGACTTTGTAATCCCCCCAAGAAAACAAAAGCCATTGACAAACTAACCTGAAGCATTAGACTAAATTGCATCCCCGCGAATAGAGCATCCCAGGGTGCCAGGCAATTGTTGGGGTGTTTCACTTGTAGTTATATAGTCCAATTCAGGCTGTGTGCAGGCGTGTTCTGCCTATTTTCTGGAAAAAGGAGTGGAGGCCTAGAGAAGATGGGTAAGCCCATCAAGTTCCCCTGGTGATCCAGGATTCAGATTGAGGATGGTCTAATACTTTTACTGGTTCCACTGTGCTTGGCTAGTTGTATAGCCTCTTATCTTGCCATCATCTTTAATATGAAGTCAGGGGAACACTCTAGGTTTTCCCTGGTTTTTAGCTCTGAGAAGCCAAGGCCGATGGGTTAGTATCTCCTTCCATTTTAAGACCTTAGCTTTTCTGATTAAATTTGCCCTTGATAAGACTCCGAAGGCCTTTCCTCCTCCTCCTCCTCCTCCTCCTCCTCTTCCTCCTCCTCCTCCTTTAAGATTTTGCTTTCTTAGTTTGTGTTCCTAACTACAAGAGATGCTTTCATGAGGCCAGGGAAGTTGAGGGAATTGGTAGAGACATCTGAAAATAAGGTACTCTGCTCTGGTTTTTTGGTTTTTTTTTTTTGAGACAGGGTTTCTCTGTGGCTTTGGAGCCTGTCCTGGAACTAGCTCTGTAGACCAGGCTGGTCTCGAACTCACAGAGATCC
>NW_004949123.1:1019442-1023753 GCF_000317375.1 Microtus ochrogaster | reverse complement strand
AGTGCTGGGATTAAAGGCGTGCGCCACCATCGCCCGGCTGGTACTCTGCTCTGGATGATGTTGTGGGCTTGGATAAATTCAGCCAAAAAAAGATTTCCTGGACCATCTTAAGACCCTACAAGGGGATCTTAAATCCACGAGAACATCAAACCTTATCTATAGAGTATATCAACGAAAGCATAGCTTCTCTTCTGTGGAGAAGAGTTCATTTCATGAGTTTTGAGACTGAAAGACAGGAGATGCCACAGACAACCAAACACACACTTAACCTGAGGACAGAGGTCCAGAGGGTGGACCGACTTGCCTGAGTTTGCACAGTGGACCTGAGGACTTGCCCCTCCCACATAATATGCCTGTGTTCTGCTAGTAACGAAACAGGCAGGGGGAAGCTCATGATTGACCCATCTAACAAACAGTAGTTGAAGTGGAAGTTCCCAGGAAGAGCATGTGGTAGGTACCTCACCTCTTCATGCTCCTCTGAATCACCAGCCAGTGTGAGCAAAGCCCACAGCTGTCAGCAGCAGCTTCTCTGCTGCTGTGAGTGCCATGCCTTCAGCTGTACCAAGAGCTTTGGATTAGATCGAGAGCCATGTTCATAGGAGGATAGCAATGATGAGCATTGCTCATTTGGGAGTTTGTTTAGAGAGGAGAAAGGGAATGGACCACAGTCCCCAGAGGCTGATGCTCAGCTCCAGCTTGCAGTAAGTTCTCTCTTTAGCTTAGTCTGATCAGTAGAGGTTGTAGGGTCGTGGCTGCTTCATACCCAGTATCCCGGCTCCCTGCTTCCTCCCTTTGGTTCCCATCAGGCCCAGAACAAATGGCAAGGGAGAGGCATATAACAGGCTTAAAGATGCTTTTTATTGGAAAGGAGTCAGAACAAAAGATTAGGAATAAGTATGCCAAGCTCAGGATAGGGGTAAAATAAATAGTAACCGGAGAGGAGTTTCAACCCAACAAGGGTACCATTTGCCTCAAAGTCTGGATCTATTCATCTTCTTTGCTGTGTGATCTGGGATATGTAGTTTGCCACAAACAGAAAGACGACTTCTGAGGGCTCTAACTGGGTACCAAACACTCCATCTTGGATATGAGAGGTCTTTGGTCTTGGAGGTATTTGAGCTGGTATCTAATGACTCATCTAAAGGAAGATAATAATTCAGATGCAGCTGGCTCCAAGTGAGGGATCCCCAGAGATCATACCACCACCAATATGATTAGAGCTTCCAGACACCTGAGTGGAGAAGCTGAGTCCCCAGAGGAATGTCCCACACCTAGTGTTCCCAGTTCTCTCTTTCTCAGCCCGAGAGGATATAAAAGCTCTGGGCAGGAGTCAGGACCTCACCCCCAGCATCCTTCTAACAGCATCCAGCCGGGCCTGGATCCGTGGGGCCTCCTGAGGGCACAGCATCTGCAGCTCCCCAGGTCTCATGTGAAGTAGCTGGTTCCCCATCAGGGACCCCAGGGTCCGTACGGTGCTGTAAATAACAACAGTAAAATCTATCAGAAGTGGGGCGGAAGGATGCTCGGCCTCAGTATTTGTGTAGAGAAGGCAAGTTGAGGGTTACAGGAATTAGGTATCTGCAGGTGCAGGAATAAGTCAGTTACAGAACTCCTAGGTTTGAGGGCACAGCACTTTAGAAGAGAATGTTCTGGAAGGGAGGGGTGGTGAAAGTGACAGGCCAGGTTCTTCCAGAATTCACTACCCTTGACTCTTGCTCTCTCACTACATGTGGTGCCCTACCCTGGGCTCAGACAAGCAACCTTCTCCTGTCCTCTTTCGCTGAGCAAAGAAAGCCTAAGATGGAATCATCACGCACAATGGAAGCTAGGTTGCGTGTTAAGGTCTCTGAGGGGGACGGGGCCTGCGGTTCTCACTTGAGCCCTTTATGAGGCTCTCCCCTCCCCCTCCCCCCATGAGACTGGGCACTCACATGGTAGAGAAGTTCTCCGCTTGTAGCCAAGCTGTGACTTCATCAGGCTTTGAGCTAAGACGAAGCATTGGAGCCTAGAATGAAGGATACTTGAAGTCAGAGGTCATCCCTTTCATGGCCGTGCATCCCTTCTACTGAGATCCATCAAGCTCCTTATTGTACCTTCTGGTTTTCTGGTTTGGCAGGGACCCTCCCATGAGCTCTCATGAACCCAGGAAGCATGCAGTGATAGCGATGCAACTGGACTATGACCATCTCCGTTTGTCACCTCATCCTCCCTCAGGACTCAGGGCTCCCTAGGCTGAGTGGTACCCTAAAGGATGGTTGTCTGTGGCTTCTAGGGCCTCCAGCAGGCAGGGGCTCCAGGATGTTGCTGGGAATGTAACCGGTCCGTCCTGCTTCATTCTTCACCAGCCACCAACGCTTGCTCTGGTCCAGGACCTGCCGAGAATCGCCATGTCAGCCACCAGAACCTCTGTCCCCAGGGCTTTGTCCTTCCCTGGTCTTTCCCACTTTCCTTTTCTCTCTGTAAGCCACTCACTCCAGGCGAGCTGGACCTCCCACCAACCACCTCTTTTTCTGGCCTCAAGCATAGGCCTCACCTCCAGAATTTCCCCCTCGGCCACAGTCAGCTCCTGTGCATTCCTGGCTTCAAACTCATACAGGACTTGCATTTTCAGGGTGGAGTCAGCAGGTATGGGACTGGAGGATGGGAGGTTTGAGTCCTTGCTATGGTTGTATGGCTCATCTGGAGGGAAGTGCAGGCTGTTCCTCATCCTAGAACCTCTGAGTCGAGGCGAGAGACAGAGTCGGGATGGCTTGACAGAAGGGAACTGTGCCCCTGGCCCAGCCAGCAGAGCTCCAGATAGCTCCTAGTTACGGTCTGTTGGTGACTTTTTGGGGTTTCCATAGGATTTGATGGCTCTAGTGTTAGGTGGGGATTCAGGTACAAGGTTTTGCAGACGGGGTGGGGAGGGCTCTGAAATGTCATTTATCTCTGAGAACATTTCTAGAAGTGGGGTTTTCTGGATCTTGATTCTGCTCTGAGCACTTTATACCTGAGCTTTGGGGACTCAGAGGCTACAAGAAGAAGTCAGAGACTGGGAGGTAAGAAACTGCTTTTTTCACCCAAGGTAGAGGAGAGAGATCGTCCACATGTCCATATCCAGCTAAGAGTTAAGTAAAATGGTCTCTGGGATATAATGATCCATGGGTATGAAGGCTCTGCTCTCTACCTCCTTCCCTGTAACTGTGAGCATCCACCAAACCTGTGACATACCGGAAGGAAATAGAATCCTGGTTTCTTAGGGGTTCCTATAAGAAACAAAACCAGAGTGGGTTAGAACAGGAGGTACCCAGTAGAGTGACGAGGAGGGCTGCCCAACCATTACAAGCCTGCAACCCCTGCCTCTTGTTCATTGTCGGCCTCCCCATCAGGTACCCATACCACCCACCCCTTAGTTGTCATGTGGTTTTGATCTGGACTGGGGGAGCTTTGTGTAGGTCTCCGTGCTAAGCAACCTTTACCATGAAGTAGGGCTCTGGAATCTGCCAGCCATCGGAGAATGTGGGTCGGTAGGGTGATGGTTCATCGCCTATCCAGTCAGCCCTGAGGGGAAAACAAAGCTGGATCTAGGACCACTGTGTGCCAGGCTGTGGGATGTGGGGAGGGGGCAATGAGTAGGCCTAGCCTCGGGGATCTGTGGCTAATGGGGACATGGTGAATGTATGCTTATGACAGGCTACAGAGAACCCACAAAGGAGCAAGTGGCTAAGCAGGAACAAGAGTAACAGTGTTAAGTATCTGGGGGCAGCTTCACCTTGGTCCCAAAGCTACAGCCTTGTCACCTCCCTAGGAACAAGGGGACGCTCGGTCACCCTCATTAAAGTTTAGAATTAAAGTGGTGTAATCTAGAGTATTGGGGCTAGAAGATTCCTTTGGGGACTTTCAAAGAGCAACCCTACCCCCTTTTATTTATTTATATTTAAAATAGATTTTATTCATAAAATACATTCTGATTATGGTTTCTTCTCCCCCAACCCCTCCTAGATCCTTCCCTACTCCCCAAGCAACCAAATCCACACCCTTTCTTTTTCTCTCTCACTGGAATACAAACAGGCATCTAAAATAACGAAATAAAATGAGGTAAAACAAATAAACCAGAGTAGGAGATAAACACACAAATGGAAGAAAAAGAGCCAAAGAAAAGGCTCTGGAAGCACATATAGATGTAGTGATACACATGTGCACACACAGAGACAACCCATAAAAACACAAAAGTGGACATAACACCTGTAAGGTAAAAGAAGAGGAGGAGGAGAAGAGAAGAGGAGGAGGAGAAGAGGAGGAGAAGGAAAAGGAGAAGGAGGAGGAGGAGGA
>NW_004949123.1:1009776-1019342 GCF_000317375.1 Microtus ochrogaster | reverse complement strand
AGGAGGAGGAGGAGGAAGAAGAAGAAGAAGAAGAAGAAGAAGAAGAAGAAGAAGAAGAAGAAGAAGAAGAAGAAGAAGAAGAAGAAGAAGAACCCTACAATGAATCTTCAAAAAATGCCATTGATTTCATTTTGTGTTACTACTACTTGGCCTGGAGCCTGGCCTTCAGAGTTGTTTGTACACCCAATGAGACTCCGTTAGGGAAAAACAATTTTTCATTTGTGAACAGTTATCAATGGGAGACCTAGGTTACGGATGGAGGCTCGTGTCCACTTCCCCTCTCAGCACTGGGACCCCATCTAGCCCAGACCTGTGCAGGCCCTGTGCACGCTGCCACTGTCTCCGTCCCACCCCTTTTAAAACACTTTTATTTTTGAGACAGTATTCACTGAGTTGTGCAAGCCTAGAACTCACTGTGTAGCTCTTGCTGACCTTGAACTTGCAATCCTCCTGCCTCAGCCTCCAGGGTAGTGAGATTACAGGTCTGTGCCCCATGCCTGGCCCGTTCAGTATTTTTCTAACCGTTTGCCATGTCTCCACAGCAGCTCTCTGTCCTTCTGGCTAAGCAGCATGAAGAACTTCCATCACAGAAGACACATGGCAGTGGGGCTGCTCTGCCTGATGCCAGGGTGGGCACCTACTTGCCTCTCACCTCCCCCTTGCCCACAGCCCAGGACCATGCCATTTCTAGACTCCAGGTTTATCTGCCTGAGAATGCTCACTTGCCTCTCGAAGTTCCTCTCCTCGCCTCACTGGGGCAGCAAGAAAAGTACCCTCTAAAGTTAGTACAGCCTCTTTCACGCGATGGCACACGATTCACACAGGTCTGTTTCTTAGCGTGCAGCACTTTCCGGCTGGGGACGAGGCTGTCTTCCTATCACTATGGCGGCAGCATAGGCAGAGCTAATACATGCTTATTCAGGAGTAAATTCTTCGTCAGTGGTGTTTTCTCTGTGCCCTAGAAGCATGCTCATGTCTTCTGTTGACCAGGTTATAACTTCCTTTGGTTATGGCTATGGTCCTGACTGTCTCTTTACCATGCCTCCAGGGAATGTGCGTTCATGCCCTGCCTGTACTTCCTTACCTCTGGTTGCTCCTCTGCCCCTACTGGACTGAAACTGGTCCACTGGAAAGTCCTGATTGTCAGGCTGGAGATGTGTTTTCCAGCTGAGTGGGGGAGTGCTTGCCTGACATGCTCAAGGCCCCATGCTTGCTCTCTACCCCCCGGGGATGGGGTGATCCTGATCATCTGTTCTCCAAGTCCAGAGACTGTTCCCCATCATCCTGGGTCACCGGACCGTTTAGTGTTACTTACAATTTTGGGTCATTTTGTCTAAAATGTAATTGGACAGAAATTCAGCTCTTCTAAGGACTTTTACATGTCTTTTATTTTCTGTATTTCTTTCATGTTAATCTATTAACTTCTAGTTATTTTAAGAAATTAGGGATCCTTCAAGGGCATATCTGACTTGATGGATTGTTCATCAAATCTGTGCCATTTTATTAATACTGGGATTGTTCTGCTTCTTCATGGATATAGCTAAAATTATATCTGCCGACCAAGTCTTCCATGTTGCAGATGTATGTGCATGCATGCCTGCGTGTGTGTGTGTGTGTGTGTGTGTGTGTGTGTGTGTGTGTGTGGTATACCCTTACCTTGGTGTAGGGTGAGCACATGTGAATGTGTGTGCTTGTGTGTATGGAGGGCTGAGGTTGATGCCATCTTCACCTAACTTTTTAGGACACCGTCTCCAATTTAACCTGGTGTGCTTCTCTTCAGCTAGGCTGGCTGTCTCACTCTAGGACCCTCCTCTGTCTATCCTGACTCTCACACTGGGGTTATAGGCATGCTGCCATGTTTGGCCTTTATGAGAGCTGGGGACTCAAACTCAGGTCCTCAGGGGTGTGCAGCAGAGTATTTCTCAATTTTTTTGAGTAATACTGGGTTTTGAAGCATAAAATTGACAGGCCTAATGTTGTGGACTATTTGTACACTGTGTGAAGATGTGTTAGTGCAATTGGTATAATAAAAAGATGAATGGCCAATAGCTAGGCAGGAGAGGATAGGCGGGATTTCCAGGGAAAGAGAGGAAGAGGAGAAGAAATCTAGGCACATAAAGAGTTGCCATCTCGACACAGAGGATGGGCAGTATGGAGACGAGGTAACACCCCATGGCAGAACATAGATAATATAAATGGGTTAATTGATAAAAGTTACAAGAACTAGTTGAGGACAAGCCTAAGCTAGGGCCAAGATTTCATAATTAATAATAAGTCTCCGTGTCACTACTTATGGGCTGGCAGTCCTGATGAAAAAGTCCTACTACAACCTAGCGTGGACAGTCCACGTTAAAGGGCCAGAATGAAAGCATCTGAGGCCTTGTCTCGGTCCACCGCAGACCCTGCTCTCCTCTCTTGCTAGCACTCCACATCAAAGCCATCCCCATAGGTGAGTGAGCCCAGTCCAGCTACAGGAGCCAGTGTCTAAGACGTTATAAGAGGTCCAGACTTTATAAACCCCTTCCTCTGAGTGGCTAGACAAACCACATAAAACAGATCCTTTGGGCTTCAACGATCCAAATATCCATTGATGAAGAAAGGATCAGCAAAACAGGACTTGTCCATACGAGGGAATATTAGTCCACCACAAAAGGAAGGCAATTCTGACACATGCTACAACATGGATGAAGTTTGCGGGCATACTGATAAAATCAGCTGGCCACAAAGGGATGAACCATGTCTTATTTCACTCATATGACATGTCCAGAATAGGCAAACTGATATGGATATAGAGCAAAGGTAACCAGGGGGAGATGAGGAATTATTCTTTGCCAGATATAGCCTTTCTGTTTGGGGTGAGGAAGTTCTAGAGCTAGAGAGTGGTGTTGGGGCACAGTATCAATATATACTTGATGCTACTGAATTATATACTGAAATCTGTATATTATTGTGTTATGTATATTCTAACCATCAAAATAAGTACTGAAACTAACTCATGTCTTTAAGCAAACTGGACAAAACTTCACATGGGCCTGAATTGAAAAGAACTGCTCTTTAGACAAATGTGTGGGAGTTTCCTTCCCAAGCCCCAGACTGTCAAATGACTTGTCTCCCTGATGATAGCTCTGGGCTCTTAATATTTTCTTCTTATTTTGATTACCTCTGCTCTTTGCGTCCTCTTTTTAGATATCTCTCTCTCTCTCTCTCTCTCTCTCTCTCTCTCTCTCTCTCTCTCTCTCATCTCTCTCCTCTCTCTCTCCTCTTTCTGGACAGGATTTTTCTGTGTTGCCCTAGCTGTCCTGGAACTCACTTTGTAGACCAGGTTAGCCTTGAACTCACAGAGTCCACCTGCCTCTGCCTCCAGCTTCCCAAGTGCTGGGCTTAAAGGCGTGCGCCACCATGCCCAGCATTTCTGTGATTCCTTTTTGCCTTCTTCCTACTTTCCTTCTGCTTCTCAGAGCCCTACCTTCTGTTGCCAACCACACTTGAGGAAGCAAGGTCAGGAGCTCCCAGAGGATCCCGCACAGGCCTCTCACTGTGGCTACCTGACACTCTGAGACTGACCTATCCCATAGTTGGGACCTCTCAGCTGGGGACCCAGATGTGTGGCCTCTGTAGACTCTTCCTGGGACATGTTAGTCTAGGTTTCCAAGTGAGACTCCTTCCCAATCCCCAGGTTCTCTAACTGGCCCTATACCCACCCTTTCAGCCACAGCACCTTGGCGTGCTAGGTCAACTTTTGGATGTTACATCTGTGACATCTCTTTTGTCAGACATTCGTAAATTCTGAGCTGGACTAAGGTCAAGTTTTCACTTGGTGTCTGGTGAAAATGAACGTACATTTTAGTAGAAGGTTGGCATTTTTTCCCCTCTGAAGTAATGTGTTTCTTCACTGGGTAAAGGCAGTGCTTAGTAAAAAAGTTGGGAACTCCGTGTAGAGTCTCCCACGTTCTCAATATGTCTCTGGTTTATGATAGCATACCACCAGGCCACACACCCTGTTCTGCTTTGGTTCCTCCACACCCGTTGTCTTCACTTACCGGCTGGTGGTCCAGGCTGTGCCTAGCGACTTCCAGAGAGTATTTTCGGGTGGGCTTAGACAGGACTGTAGCAGGTTTATGGCTTTGGGGGTGAGGAGTGGTGAGATCACTTTAGCTGCAAGGTCATCTTCAGGGCACTGTTCCAGAATCTTGAGGAGCAGTGTAAAGAGAGTTTCAGAAAGGAGTAGGAATTGTCCAAAGACCCCTTAGCTCTGTCTCCTCGCTTAGTGCCCATCCCCTGGCTTCCTGTCTGTCCCCCACTTCCTGCCTGTCCCCCCAAGTACTGGTGTCCTTGACTCTGTTGCCAGCCCCTCAGGTCTGCTGGGGGGTTTGTCTTGAGTGGTATTCTGGCATGAAGATGCATGTTGAAGAAAGGGCAGGTCCCACGGTTCCCTCTGCCCTGGTACTTCCCCCTGCCTCTGTTCCTTCCTCTGCTCCTCCTTGGCTTTACCTTGTCCCCTTTGCCACCCCATCTTTCCTCCACTCACGAATCTCAGGGTTTCGAAGAGGAGGTTCACGAACTCAGGGGCACTTGTTTCCTGCAGCCTTAAGGCCAGTTTCCCCTGAAGACACAGCTCAATGTTGGTGTCCATCCAGCATTTCCCTTTACCAGAACCCTAGCCCCCCATAAGTATGTTGTGCCCTTCAAAAGTCCCCAGCAAAGGAGAAAGCTGGAGCAGGGAAAGGTTTAGGTGACTGACATCAGAGAGAGGGGGAGTTAGGGGAGGAGGGCCCAGAGCTGGTCAGAGCCACTAACCAGGAGGTTGAAGCTGAACTTGATCTTTTGGAAACAGTCAATGTACTGTGCTGTTGTTATCTCTGTGGGAAAAGAAATAAAGGTGAGGTTTCCAGGTCCTGCCAAGGCACCCGTGCTCCTCTCCCTTGGCATGAAGTGCTTACTGCTTTGAGCCTTCTTCTTTTTCCTTCCAAGTTTTCTCTTCTTACGGCTGTCCTTTGCCTTGGCCTCCTTCAGCCTTCCGGTGAACAGCTCAATGTCAGCCAGGAGATGGTTCAGCACCTCCTGGACCCCCAACAACACATAGCCTTGAGTGAACAGTCATGAAATTCCAGAAACTCCCCGCCCTGGCCCTGCTATCATCCCACCGGAAGTCCCAGCCTCAATCCCAGCCCTGCCCTGTCTATCCTGGGCATCTGGGTTCCTGAGAATTGGTCCTCCCTTCTCCCAAGCCCAGGAAGCCCCAGCAAGCCTCCAACCACCTTCAGTTACCTCATCGATCTCCAGGTCCTCAGGAGATGGAGCACGCCTTGGGGGAGGAGGCAGAGTGAAGTCACTTGGTTCTCGGGCACTTGGGTAATGTGCCAGGGACCTTGGGGATGGTGGGATGCCTGCAATGGATGGGGAGAGGGGGACCATGACCCTAGAACTTCTTGACTTGATCCAAACCTTTTCTTCCACTTGCCTTCAGACACAAACTTACTTCGTTCTGGGGTCATGTGGTGTGGCTGTTCTGGAGGAAACCTCTGCTCTGGAGGAAACCTCTGCTCCGGAGGGGACCTCCGTTCTGGAGAGTACCTCTGCTCCAGAGGGGACCTCCGTTCTGGAGAGTACCTCTGCTCCAGAGGGGGTGCCGGTTGTATAGGGAACGACCTTTCCGGAGAATACCCCTTCCATCTGTCCTGACCTGGATGAAGGGCTCCATATCGAGGTCTGCTGAGGGCATGGGGAAAGATACAACTTTGATAAAGTTCTTAAGAGAGATACCTAAGCCCACACTTCTGCCTCAGGGCCCATGACACCACCCTCTCTCCCTAGGAACCCTACACCTGTTCCTTAGTCTCTACTTGAGCCTTCGCTGACTCCACCATGCTTCATCTGCCTGGTTCCTGGGCCTCCCTGGGTTCTATAACAGCTTCTGGGCACAGTATCCAATGCACTCAATACATTCCCAACACCCTCCATTGGACTAAGCCTTTATTAGTCCTTGGCATGTGTTTGTTAGGTCCCAGGATCATGAGTTCTTCACATGGGTAGCCAGGATATGGTCCTCAGGTCTGAGCTAGGAGGCCCTGGATGTTGCTGAGCAGAAGCAGCCTACCTTTCTTCTAGTTCTTCCTCCAGGGCCTTCTGCAGGCTTGTCCTCAGTTGCTCTGCCTGGAGGAAGCAGCAGTCATTGTGTGTGTGAGTGTGTGTGAATGTGAGTATGTGTGTGTGTGATGGTCACCAAACTCCACCCCTGGCCATTCTACCCAGTCACTCACCCCTACTTCCTGACAGTGGAAGAGCAAAGTGCTGGTGCCTGGCAGGCCAGACTCCTGCACAGTGACTGACAGGATGGAGTTGTAGGAGCAGGTGTTGAGCGCTACATCCATGGCCTTGATGCTGTCCAGGCGGTAAGAATCCAGGTCCTCCTAAGCAGGTGGAAAGGCCAAATGTGGGGGGGGGGCACGGAAAGCCCCTGAGACTGAGAAAAAGCCATCCCTGTTCTCTGGTGGGCTGGGTAGTCTCTACCCCGATTCTTATGCCTCTGTCCCCAGATCTTGCCCTGCCTCTCCCTGGTTTGGGATGTGTATTGAACGTGGAGAGGCCCTGAGGGGCAGGTGGAGAGCCTGGAGCTTGCTTCTTAGCATCCTAGGTTAGCCAGGGCCCACAGCTGGGTTTGTCGAGAAGGCTGACCTTAGTCTCAATGTCCAGCAGCTGGAGCCAGCCATCTCTGACCTGCAGGAGCAGGTCTTGGCTCCACACTCGCCCCTGCGCATCCATCTCCTGAAGCTTCTGCAGGGCATCCTTCGGTTCCTGGACTCTCTGTGTCCCCAGCTTACATGTCATCAGGTGCTAAGGGGACGGGAAGAGACTGGCGTTGGGAGAAGGTTTGGAGAGAGGATCCCAGATGGCAGCAGGCAGGGAAAGGGAAGGGGAGGAGGAAGCTGTGTCTTTGGCTCCCCCTGTGGGGAGGTCATGCTTTTCAATAAAGCAAGAGCCTCAAGAAGTTGACTTCTTGACGAGGCTTCCAGGTCTAGGGCTAAGGGGTTCTGGGACTCCAAAGGAAACATCATTAAGGTGACTGGGGGGTCGGGGCGTGGGTTCCAATCATCCAACAGTCATTCGTGTTCCTCTGTGTGGGCTACAGGGCCTTTCTGCTTCCCTTCGCTGCCCTCAGGTTGCCCCACCACCACTTGCTGACCTCACACGTCTGACCCTTGCCTTTTTCCATACTCTTGTCCATACCCAGATGTCTTTCCAGCTGCGCCAACCCAGTGTTTCGGGACTCTCAGGAAGATCCTCTTTCTGAGTCTTGCACAGAAAGAGCCCTAGCCATTGCTGGCTCCCAGGTCCTTGCCTTCTCCTGGTCCCATTGTTTGGCAGCTTTTTCCTGGGCCACCTTCTTCTAGAAATCCCTCGCCTCGGCCAAGTGTTGCCTTCCTGAGTCATCCGCCACTTTCTCCAGTCTTCTGCTGGAGAGAAGCCCTCTACCTTCTGCTCCTGAACCCTCCATCCTCCCTCCTGCCCCGGTGCGGCCCTCTCACTGCGTCCACACCGCCAGGACCTCAACAGAGCCTACGGGCCAGTTGCCTTGAATGCGCCTCCTCTTGCTCTTGCCTGAAGAGCCTCAGTGAAGCCAGTTCCCAGCCTCGCTCTACAGAGATGCTGAACAATGACTGGGGAGCCCCTTCTCTACTGCACTCTAGGTGTCCTACATGTCTCTCAGTACCTGAGGCTACCGGGGTGGGTGTGAGTTCTGTGCCCCCTCCCGTGCACTGTGGCCTCTTCCACGTCCCTAGTTGAGCAGCTCTCTGACCACATCCTTGAAGTTTAAAAGCCAATTCAAATGACCAGATCTCAGAGTGCCAGCTATCCATTTGGGTGGGGCCAGAGACTCCATTGCAGTGGCTCAGCCTGGCCTGGGAGTACAAGCCAACTCTCCCCCTCTGTGGCACTGTCCCTTACAGCTGCTTCACACCGTCTTCCCCACAGCCATAAGCAGTCCTGAACAAAGTCCAGGAGGTGGGTCGGAAAATGGAAGGGTTGGTAGGCTGGCTTTCTATGGGTCTTGACTATTGACTTTGTCACTTCTGTCTAGGGACCCAGTATCCACTCCCACCACCTCCAGCCGGGCCTGCTCTCCTCACCCTGGGACCGCTCTCTACTCCCTTGAACTTGGCAGGTGTTCAGGCCTCAGGCTTTCTGAGTCTGACTGCACAGAGTTCGGTCAGGTTGAGCCGTTACGTCAGGGTCAGGTGTACCTATGTTCTGGTAAGGCAAGACACGCCGGAACTCGTAGCTTTGCTCAGAAACTGCCTGGGACCCAGGGGTACTCACCTCCACCCTGTGCTGTAGGAGGGTAGGTTCTGAGGCCATGCTCTGGGAATACTCCTTCCGGTGCACTGTGGGTACAGAGTCAAGGGCAGGGGCCGCAGAAACGAGGTTAGGCTTGGACAATTGCAGGGGCAGTGGAGAAGAAGGGGTTTAGGGAGCTTGGCCCAGAGGGGAGCTGAGCAGGGGAGGGGAGGCAGAACCCTTACAGTAGATGGCTCTGCTGCTTGGCCGCGACATGTCGACACTGATGAAGACAGCTTCCTAGAATCACAATGAACCAGGGCTAGTCGTTAGACGAAGGAACAGAAATACAAGGCCCAGGTGCTGCTGCTCTGACCTGGGGACCCTGTGACCAGATCTGAAGCCCTTAGCTCCAGGGGACCTACTCAGAATCTTCTGCATCTAATACCCTGCCCAAGAAGCCTGTCTTATTAGGCTTGGAGGTCACGGGCCAGGGAAAAAAGCGGTCGAGGTCAGAGAACACAACATGAATGGCCTCCCATGATTTGAATCTGGGTTCGGATCTTACTCCAGGACTAGATGTGAAAGATGGTGCAAATGAGTCGCTTCTGTGGGGAGGGCAGAGGGCTCACTTGCTTTCCCTGCCATAGCTAGCCTCCTGTCTAGGCCTGCTTTAACAGCGAGGAAGGTCCTACTAACGACCATGCCAGGAAGAATGTATTTAAGTGTGAGACTCTCTCTCTCTCTCTCTCTCTCTCTCTCTCTCTCTCTCTCTCTCTCTCTTTCTCTCTCTCCCTCCCTCCCTCCTGCCACCTCTCAGATACAGAGATAGAGGACAGACAGACAGACATATATGGGAGGGGGTGCTGTGTGGAGCTTTCTGGGTCCTACATTCATCTGGTTCCTGACCGCCACTCCTGCTTCTTTTCCCTCTGGTGTTCCAGATTCTCCCCCAGGTACCCCCTCTTCAACTCTATAAATCCAGCTCACAGTCAACAGACTGCTAAACACTTCTTTAACCACCCCCTGCCCAGAGCGTTCCCAAATACTATTTTCAACACTGCGCATTCCTCTCTAACAACAAGAGTGGTCACGGTAGTCCTGCGGCACCCTGAGCCTGCTGCCAAGCCCTCCGGACCCCACCTCATCCAGTCTCCACCACTATCTGTCCACCGTACTTATACAGTTCCAAATGGCAAGCACCACTCTAAGGATTTTGCCTTCGGTGACCCAGCAAGTATTCAAAACAACGCCAGACGCTGGGCGGTGGTGGCACTCGCCTTTAATCC
>NW_004949123.1:1001234-1009676 GCF_000317375.1 Microtus ochrogaster | reverse complement strand
CGGATCTCTGTGAGTTCGAGGCCAGCCTGGTCTACCAGAGCTAGTTCCAGGACAGGCTCCAAAGCTACAGAAAAACCGTGTCTTGAAAAACCAAAATAAATAAATAAATAAAAAATAAAAAAAAACAACAACCAAAAAACAATACCAGAGCCAGAACCATTACCCCCACTTCTCAGAGGAGGACTCTCATGTTCAAAAAGGACAGCAGGCTAGGGGCTATTTAATAGGGAAATGGTGTCTGCCTTACAAATGTGTCCCTGTCACTAGACGGTGGACCATAGAGGGGGCGCAGAAACATCTTTTGAAGTGGAGTGGAGTTAAATGCCATGAATTTGTATGTGTCGGGTGTATGCAGGAGTCGAGGGAATGTGTTATTTGTACGCATTTGTAGTGATTTCGTGAATCCCCATGCATCTACCTGCTTGGGGCACGTCAGTTGCATATCCCCGGCCAAAGTGTACGGAAGCGCCTATACCTGTTTATTGGACTGTTATGAAAATGACGGGGATCTGTTACGGTGACTCACAGATGGAAAAAACGATTTGCCAGCAGGCGTCATGGGAACAGAGGAGGCGGCTGGTCTCTGTTCCCCCCACACACACTGGGGCTGGGGAGAACCCGTTTCCTAGATCAGAGCAAGTGCTGGAAGCCTGACCCTTCCCTCTGCCCCCTCATCTCCCCGGCCTGTGGCATTCAATTCCTGCTTCTAAATGGAAGGAAAAAAGAGCCCTGCTCTGCTCAGCCCTGCCTGCTCTTTCACACGGTACGGTTCCTCTATGCCACCAAGGGTTCCTGTGGGCTGACAGAGGTAGTTCAACAGCTACTGCTAAAGACCCTGCACCGCAGGGCTGAGGTGCTGTTTGCCCTGCCTGACCCCTTTAGCAGCAGGGATTGGTCTTTGCTTTCCCTTATGTAGGTGTATAGAACAAGGTAGGGGTATCTACATGACTGACCCTAGGGGAAGACTTCTGGAGCCCCTTGCTCTTTCTGGTCTCCAGCCAGAAGTTCCTAGGGCTAGTCCTTCTTCCTAAACCTGAGACGAGGCTGCCAGATACCCCAACCCTGGGAAACCACAAGTGTGCCCACGTTGGCCCCAAGCTCTTCCATCCTTGCTATCCACTGGAAATTGGCTCTTACCTGAGTACCAGTGTAGCCGGATGTCTGGTCCCCCAGGAGGCTGATTGTTGAGACAGTGGTCCAGTGCCGTTGGCGGGAGAACCGTTTGGCCTCTCTGCCAGCTGCCTCAGGCAGAGACCTACTGATGATCAGGTGGCCTGTGAGGAAGCAGGCTTTGAAGAAGCCACACCTGTGGTCTTTGGACTCTGGAGGGTGGGGAGGCCTCCCAGGCTGCCAACCACCCAGCACTGAAGTGGACCTGAGGAAGTGTCAGTGGTGACAGGTGTCAGAGCTTGACCAGAGACCCCTGCTTCCTAAGCTTCCTCCTTGTTGACCTCTGGCCTTAGGTGTGGCCTCTCATCTCCCGGCTTTTCCCATACCTCCTCTGGGGCCCCAGGTTAGCATTAGGCACTGGGGGTCACAAACAAAAGGCGCATACGATCTCATGAGTCTGTTTTCTGTGCGAGGGGAAGGCCGCAGATGGAGCCGAGGCTCAAGAAAAGTTTTGGATTGACATGTATGTTTTATGTTGACGTACTGCACCCCACGGGCGTGTGACTGTGTGTACCCAGGTCATGCCTGTGAACAGGACATTGCCTGTCAGAGAAGACAGGGTGGGGCCCAGGCCACTTGGGCATGACACACAGGGCTGAGGCTTCTTTCAGGGCTCATTCTGGTCATGTCCATCTCCCGTCCCCTGTAACCCAGGAGGGGCCCTCCCCTCTGTCACCCTTGTTCCTCATTCTTTCTTTCCTCACCCTATCCCATGCCCCAGGCCCTAATGGATGCCTTCAGTAAGGCCACCTTCTGTCACTATTCAAGAAGCTGCCTGGACCCTGCAAGTTGCTTTATTTAAAAACCTCCTGTGATACCCCCTTGCCTTCTGAGAACTCACAACTCAGTGTAGGAAACCGGCAATAAATAGACATCGAAGGACTAAGGCAGAGGGAGAAGGGCAGGGAATGGACAGGGAAGATGATGTGGGAGCTGAGCCTCCTGGCCTCAGGCCCTGCTGGGGTTAGGATCTGTGCTGGAGACTTCTTTGGAGCATAGAACTGTAGTCTGCAGTCAGAACTCTGTCTTTGGCTTCCCCAAGACCCACCGAGATATGTTGGCTTGCTTCCCACCACTCATCCTCACAGTCCCAATGGCCTGGATCCAGGGGTTCAGGGGTCAGACTCAGGGAGGGATCTTTTCCACCCAAATTAGTGTGGGACCCCAGGAAAGTCCATCGGGCAGCCATTTTCTGGGATGTAGAGGTGAAACCGCCTGCTGGCTCAGCAGCTAGCCATGATTTTGTGTGAACTGGCCCTCTAGAGCTCCCTGGACCTATGGTTCTCCGAGTCCCAGCCACATGGACCCCTTTCGGGTTTGAAGAGCCTGTTTTTCATTGACTTCCCAGGTGCAGCTCCATCAAGGCCACAATCTTGTTCCATTCTCAGCCCTGGCTTGGGTGGCCAGCCAGGTCCTCATTCTTTCCAGCTCAGACCAGACCCTCCCCCTGTGGGCCTCTCTGCAAGTCACTGTGATCACAGCAGGGATTCCCATAGGAGACCCAGAGACAGGGTTGGGCAGACTCAACCCATAACAGAGTCCTGGCTGACATCTTTGGGCAGAGAAGAATGAGTGAGTGTCACCAGGCACTCTCAGCATTGTAAACTCCATGGGATCCTTCGGGTGTCCTTAGACACTTCAGATTTCATTGGACAGGAGCCTGGAAGGTTAGAGTCCAGGACTGGGACTTTTTCGTGTCAGGCGCTGTAGAAATTGGCTAGAGTAGGCCGCAGAGGGAGGAGACGTTATGAAGCACAGAGAAGCCAGGCCACTCACTTGTAGGGATGGATAATAGGACTTCTTCAGG
Source organism: Microtus ochrogaster (assembly GCF_000317375.1). Taxonomy (NCBI): domain Eukaryota; kingdom Metazoa; phylum Chordata; class Mammalia; order Rodentia; family Cricetidae; genus Microtus; species Microtus ochrogaster. The sequence goes on along the minus strand of NW_004949123.1, from coordinate 1,006,699 downwards.
AGGACAGTTCTGGGTACCAAGCTGTGGGATGAGTAGCTGGGGCTTGGGTGGGAAGGAAGCAGAACTCAGAGAGCATCTCCTTGAAACTCTGAGGCTACAGAGCCTGGGGGACCTCACTTTATTCTTCAATTGACTCTTTTATTCCTCCGCTTCCTGCCGCACACTGTGCCGGGTGCGAGAACACACTTGAGGGTCACAGACACCCCAGGATGTACCTCAAGTTTGTCACAAACATCTTAACCTCTTCTGCCGTATGTATGCCCACTTCTGTATGCCCCAGGATAGGGGCGGGGTCTGACATCACCGCTTAGTCCTCCTAGGTGCCTACATCAGTCCCATCACCTCTTGTGTGGGTCCTACCTCCACGCCTGGCAGACCATCTCTCCTCTCCCACTCTGTGACTATCCCCTTCAGCTCCTGTCAGATTTTCTGCCTCTGATGTTGCATCCACCCTTGTTCTCCTGAACCACACCCCCTCTTGGCTGTGGATGGATGAGGCTCTTCCTCAAGCGGGAATCTGATTATCCATTTTCGAACCCAAACCACTTCGGTGTGAGGATGAAGCCCCAACTCCCATTGCAGCAGGCGAGGCCCTTCTTGCCGTCCAGGCTCCTTATCTCCCACCTTCAGCTGGCCCTTGCACTTTACCCCTCACTCTGAGGACATCTTGTAATTCCATTTGAGTCACGGCTCAGCATCTGATCAAGTGCTCTCTCTGACGGGATGCCTGCCGGAACCGCCTGCCTGTGGTATTTCAGCTCTTCGAATGGCCTTGGGGCTGTGACGATTCTGGCGCTTGGCTCCCAGATACCTGCTGCATGTGCCATTCTGTGACTGCCTGTCTCACGTCAAGGGCCATGTCCCCATCTCTGAGCCTCTGCGAAGACCCAGATGAGAAGAGAAGGCACCGACGGCCATGCTTTGTTTGAGAGAGACACTCCTAAGGAGGAACAGATGGGGGTCAACCCTTCAAGCCAGATAGCAGTTCAGTCAAGAGGGAGGGGGAAGGGAATGTCAGGTAGAGGCTATGCCGATTCTTTGGGATGGAGAGGTGAAATGCTTGGTTAGAAGCTGGCTGTGACCACAACCCAACCCCTCCCCCTCCCTTTCTCCCTCCCTCCCTTCCTCCCCCTTTCCTCTCTCTCTTTCCTTCTCCCCTTCCCCCTCCCTCTCTTTCTCTCTCTCCATCTCTCTCTGTCTTTCTGTTTCTCCGTCTCTCTCTGTCTCTCTGTCTCTGTCTCTCTCTCTCTCTCTCTCTCTCTTTCTCTGTGTGTGTGCATGCAGTGGCAGATGATGGGTCATATGTATGCCTTCATCACTTATTAGTGAGTAGATTCTTGAGGTGACTTCCGCTGTAGCCCTGGGAGGCCTTGCCATTTTGGGGAACTCAGCATGTACATAGGTTTTAGAATAAAGGGACCAAGGAGCCCCCTCTGAGCCATCCAAGTTTAAGGAAGCAAACCTGGGTTCTTTAGAAGTGCCAAAACAGGCTCTGCTCAGAGGAGAACTCTAAGGATTCTGGGGGAAAGATCTTTTTACTACAGGTGGGGGGATGGGGCAGGGGCAAGTCACTTCTCTGAGCAAACAAAGGAGTGGGCAGAAGAGGTGAGGTTCCTGAATGTTTCTGAGGTAGAAGAGGCAAATTCACACGTTGATAATAACCAGGGTTATTAAGTGGAGGAAGGCAAGAAGGTGGGGAGGGGGCATGGAGGAGACCGCGAGGGTGGGGTGTTTGGGAAGTGGCTGGGGTGGGTGGCCTCAGAGAAGAACTCTGGGAAGAGGGAGTTGAGTTTCATGAGACAAAGCAGTGGGCAAGAGCCAGAGAAGGGGATCAGCTAGGCAAAGGTCGTGTGGCTAGGAATGAAGCCAGGGCTGTTGTAGACCGGGTAATGGGAGTGGCAGCCTGCGCTGGTAGGCAGCGGCCAGAACACAGGGCCCATCGGCCCGGCAGGAGTCAGAGGACTCTGAAGTGGAGGAGTGGCATGCTCTGATCGATTTTATAGTCTTTACCTTTCTCGGCCTGGGCTGGGGATGATGTGTTGTGATGCGGGTGGGTTGGGGGGCAGACCAGGGAAAACCATGAGCAGCTGGGACCTGGACAATAAGTGGGCAGTGGAGACGGAGACGGGGTGCAGGCATGTCAGAGACAGATGTGCTGTGGTGTGGGGGATCAGCCTCAGGAACTGGGTGTAGACTTGGAACCACAGGAGTTTGGGAGGCGGCTGAGCAAAGCAATCAGGCTCATCTCAGTGGCGCTCACTTCCACCTACCAGTCCCTTGGCTCTCCAGGGGCGCTCACTTCCACCTACCAGTCCTTTGGCTCTCCAGGGGCGCTCACTTCCACCTACCAGTCCCTTGGCTCTCCAGGGGCAAGACTGAGAGGAGATGTGTACCCCACAGCAACCCCAAAACACCAGGTCACAGTGGGTACCCATGGCCTGAGTTCAATCGCTAGAACCCGAATGGTGAAAGGAGGGAGTTGATTCCTGTACTTTGTTTTCTGGCCTTCACAGCTCCCATATACATGAGCACATGCGCACGCGCGCGCTTGTTCACGCACACACACACACATACACACACACCACACATACACACAAACGCACATACATACACACAAACACACATACATACACACACACACACATACACACACACCACACATACACACAAACGCACATACATACACACAAACACACATACATACACACACACACACATACACACACATATATTCACACACACAGTGTAAAAAAATGTATTTTTTTCTAAAAAAAATAATACCGTTTTAAACAAACAGATGAGAGCAAAACAAAACCCAGAAAATACCTACTAAAAACCCACTAATTTTTGCTAAGGGTCACACTGCTGAGAACTGCATTCTGTTTCTCCCTGGCATGGCTGTCGATAGTGCCTCTGTCATGAGGGTTGTGGTGATGGCATTTGCCTTAGTTAGTTTCAGGGACTTGGAAACAACTTCTGTCAGCTCCAATGACTGGAGATGAAGATGGTACAGTGGCTAAGAGCACTGCGTGTTCTTCCAGAGGACCTGGGTTCAATACCCAGCACCCTCTGAGGGCACCATGCTTGCACCTGAGTAAAATAAATAAATAAATCTTGTAAAATGGATTTTATAAATAAATAAAGTCTTTTAAAAAAGCATTGGCTGTCCACCTGGGCTGGCAGACAGTGACAGGAGAGTGAACTGTGGTAAAAGGCTTGACATCTCTATCTTTACCTTACGACTGAGTCATTTATTACCCAAACATTGGTATCTTAGGGTTTTTATTGCTGTGGTGAAACACCACGGACCAAAACGTTGGGGAGGAAAAGTTTGTTTGGCTTACTCTTCCTTATTTGTTCATTATCAAGGAAGTCAACACTGGAACCCAAACATGGCAGGAACCTGGAGGCAGGAGTTGATACAGAGGCCATGCAAGGGTGTTGCTTATTGGCTTGCTCATCATGGCTTGCTCAGCCTGCTTTCTTGTAGACCCCACGAGCACCAGTCCAGGGATGGCACCACCCACAATGGGCTGGGCCCTCCCCCACTGATCACTAATTAAGAAAATAACCTACAGACTCGTCTACAGCCTGATCTGAAGAGGCATTTTCTCAATTGACGCTCTGGCGCTCCCTCCTCTCTGGTGACTCTAATTTGTGTCAAGCTGACATAAAACTAGGCAGTACAGTTGAGGCCAGATTGGTTCTGCTCGACTTGGCCTGGAGTCATGTTCAATTTGGGAAACCTTGGTCCAGAACTGTATAACTCAGGGTTCTTCTGAAATGGTCCTAATCTATCTCCCCTGGGGCTGGACGCTGAGGACACCAGCGTAAGATTTTCAGAGCATCAAGCGGCTTCACTGTCCTCAGTTTCACTCCGCTCCCTGGATTAGCACCCACAAGTGTCTGGTCATTTGTCTTTTCCTAACACAAAGCCCTTCTCTCCCCATTGCCTAAAAAGCAAAAGGAACTTGCTGAAGGCTAAGTGAAGATGGACATTCTGGTGTAGAACTCCATCCTGCCAATGCTTTCTGTGCTTGCTCTTGACTATCTGTCCTTTTTTCCCTCCATGTAACAGCCTTGGCTGTCCTGGAACTCACCCTGTAGACCAGGCTGGTCTTGAACTCACAGAGATACGCCTGTCTCTGCCTCCTGAGTGCTGGGATTAAAGGCATGCGCCACCACTGCTCTGCAACAATCTTTGCTTTTTTGGGCAAGGGGTAAAAAGAGTTAGGTTCAGAGCAGGCCTTCAGGTGCTCTTAGAAGCCACTGGCTAGGGACAGGAAATAGGGATCTCAGAGGTACCTCATTTCCTAGTCCACTCCCAAGTTCCTAAGTCTCTAACCCTTCAAACTAGAAGCCTCTGCTGAGAACTAGCTCTTATCATGTGGATCATGGGTGGCATGTCTGGACCCTGCTTCCCTGTCACCACACCTAACTCCCAAGGATACCTCCCTTCTGCTTCCCAAGGCTCAGTATCCCGACTTTCATCTACAAAGGAGATGTCTGAGCTCAGAATTCCTCTGTCACCCTGACAACCCTGGAGTTTATTTAGGTCCTCAGAGGCCTGGACCTTGAACTATGAGTCAGGTGCAGACATCTCAGGAGGCCTCACAGGAGAGGAGGTTCTAGAAGTTGGGAAAGGGCCAATTCCGGGAAGGAAAAAGAAAACGTCAGTGATCCCTGGGGTGGGGTGTACGTGCCCCGCCCAACCTGTGTGGGGCAGGTGGAGAGGGTGATACCGTAATCACATGGACAGTGGCCTGGCTGCCACTAGTGACGATGAAGTGGCTGGCTTGTGGCCTCTCCCTGGGCATGGCCAGCTGCCACGGGTATGGAAGGAACAAGGTTTGGTCACTGTTGTGCCCTTACCCCTGTGTTTTAGCTCATCTCCCCCAACGGCAAACCGGCCAAGTCGGTATAATGCAGCCATTCCTATCCCTGTGGTAAAAGAATGCTCGAGGGTGTGAGGAATAGTTCGCCATGTGACAGTAAAGTGGGAAAGGCAGGCTATAAACATGAGAACCATGTTTGTAAAACAAACACGGAAACAAGTAAAAGAACCTGAATCATATACATTTGAACATTAAAAAAAAAAAAGTCAAAACAAAATCCATAATCAAAGAAACCTAAATTGTTGCCGGGCAGTGGTGGTGGTGCACGCCTTTAAACCCCAGCACCTGGGAGGCAGAGGCAGGTGGATCTCTGTATTTGAGAACAGCCTGGTTTACAAAGTGAGGTCCAGGACAGCCAGGGCTGTTACACAGAAAAAAAACCCTGTCTTGAAAAAAAAATAACCAATAAATAAATAAATAATAAATAAATAAACCCAAATTGAACATGGCTATTATGCAAAATCTAAACAGGGCCGGGCGGTGGTGGCGCACGTCTTTAATCCCAGCACTCGGGAGGCAGAGGCAGGCGGATCTCTGTGAGTTTGAGACCAGCCTGGTCTACAGAGCTAG
>NW_004949123.1:980819-1000764 GCF_000317375.1 Microtus ochrogaster | reverse complement strand
GTGTGTGTGTGTGTGTGTGTGTGTGTATGTGTGTGTGTGTGTGTGTGTGTGTGTGTGTTACAGTCCCTACAGAGAAGCCTAGCAGGTTTTCCTGATTCCTTGGCCCTAAACCTCCACAATCTCATTTCCACAAGAGCCAGCCCTACCTGTTGCTGGAGCACTCTTCAGCCAGCCCTAGATGCTGCTGGAGCACTCCACAGCCAGCCCTAGCTGTTGCTGGAGCACTCCACAGCCAGCCCTAGCTGTTGCTGGAGCACTCCACAGCCAGCCCTAGCTGTTGCTGGAGCACTCCACAGCTGGCCCTGGATGCTGCTGGAGCACTCTGCAGCTTGCGCTAGCTGTTGCTGGAGCACTCAGTGAAAGTTCACCCTCCTTCCCCAAACGGGGAGGCCTGCTGGGGACACCGAGGCAGCACCCTGCTCTGGCTGCAGTTCTGTGGCCTTGGAACTTCAGTTCTTTGAGCTTGAGATTTGTTGTTGAAAGGGCTGATGGAGGTCACACTCTGGAGCAGAAGAAGGGGACTCCACAGATACCTCAGAAGTTCTTCCTGCTGCGGCTGCTCTAGGCTCTCCCTGTGGAGCCACAGTGAGACAGGAACAGACCCACTCACCCTGTGCCTCTCCTCCAGGCAATCTCTCCTGGGCTCCTTCAGTTGCCCAGCACACAGGCAGGCTGGAGCAGTTTCTTACTCCCTGGGAGGCCTGGGTAAAAGGCAAACTGCAGTTCCTTCTCCTGAAAAATCTGCCTCAGGGATGAGAAAGGAATCCAGTTTTTTCCAGCTCCCTGAGGGTTCTGATGGGAGCTGAGCTCTATCACCTAGAGCCTCACCTCAAACTTTCCGTCAGAGTTAGCCAAAGCCAGGGTAGAGCCAGACTAGCTTAGCTCCGAGAGGGGTCCTGGCCAGTCTTCTGGGGGATGCTGGTACCACAGACATGTGGTCTACTCCAGGCTTGCTTGCCCTGTGGGATTGTAATCTGAAGTTAAACGGTGTTGAGTCCAGGAGCTCTGACCTCCCCAACCTCATCCTAAGTGGCTTCTGCACCCATAAAACTCCGTCATATAGAGGCCTGCAGGCAACCTTGCGGGGCTCTTAGAATGAATAGGACAGCGTGGGCTGTAGCAGCTCCTCCACAGCCTGGTGTTACAAACCTCTAAAGAGTACACGGAACCTGGGTCATGGAAAACCCTTCTCTGGGAGCCTACGCAGGATTCCCAGGCCAGGCCCGAAGAAAGGTGGCAGCTGCTGAACACAGGGGCGGAGTGCTCTGGGGTCTGTCACCCTGAGGCTGAGCTCCTAAGATAAAGTGGGCAGCTGTGACACTGAGAGGAGCCCAGCTGTGGAAGGGTCATGGCCTCTGAGACCTAGAGCGGACTGCTGGCCTTTCGGCGTTGTTACCCGATGTGGCCATGGGCTGGAGAGGGCATTTGGGAGCCCATTAGTCTTCTATCTCTGACTCCTCACAATGCTCTCTCAGATAGGGTGCTCAGAGAGCAAAGGTGGGCACCCGGGGTTCAGAGGAACACTCAGAACCTGTGTCCTTCCTTACAGAACATGGACAGGCGTGGCTACTGCTCACTCACTGATTGTGTGACCTGACAAAGCTCTGTAACTAAGCTGGTCACACCTGCACAGCCCGGGCACTACTAGGAGGTTTGGCCTTGTTGGAGGAAGTGTGTCAATGAGGGCGGGCTTTGGGTTTCAAATGCCCAAGCTCCCAGGCTCAGTTTCTCTCTCTCTCTCTCTCTCTCTCTCTCTCTCTCTCTCTCTCTCTCTCTCCCTCCTCTCTGCCTGCTTTCTGCAGATCCAGGTGTGTACTCTCAGCTACTCCCCAGCATGTCTGCCTACATTCTACCATGCTCCCCTACATGATGACAATGGACTAAACCTCTGAACTGTAAGTCAGCCCCAAGTAAATGCTTTCTTTAAAAGAGTTGTTGTGGTCATGGTGTCTCTCTGCAGCAACAGAACTTTGACTAAGAACCTGCTTAAAAATATTTATTATTTTTATTTTTATGGATTTTATGTGTGAGAGTGTTTTGCCTAAATGTATGTATGTATACCACATGTGCGCTTGGTGATTGACAATATCAGAAGTCAACATCCTGAAACCGGAGTTACAGATGCTTGTGAGCACTAGAGAATCAAACTCGGTTCTCTGCGAGAACAGCAAGTTCTCTTAACGGCTGAGCCATCTCCCCAGGCCCTCAATCCTCTGCTTTTAAACCCTTCCGTTATTCTCATTGCTTAAAACAAACATTTTCATGTTGCCCACATCACTGAGCTCTGTCTCGGCCCCCACACTGGTCCACACCGTCCCCAGCCCAGCTGCACTGTCGGAAGCTCCCTGCAGACCTGAGCAGCAGCCCCCACTCCTCCTTCCTTGTTCCCGCCTCCCACCCTCCTTTCCTGCTTCTCCTTTCCATCCGCAAAGGCTCCTGGGACCACCCCACCCCTCAGCTGGACCAGGGGCTGTGATTTGAGACAGCGTACCTCTTCTGTCCTGGACACCGTTGTTGGTGAATTACTGTGAAGACAGGCTTTGCTGTCTTTTCTGGGTTATGATAGCTGCAGCCGAGCCAGTCCTTGATGTCTACTCAGTGATCGCTGAGGGAAGGAAGGACGGATGGACAGATAGAGAAAGGAAGGAGGAAAAAGGGGGGAGGAGGGCAGGAGAGAAGGAGGGAGGCTACCTCTCAGGGGATTTACCCTGCCTCTGCCAGCCAGTAACTAACTATTCTTGTAAGGTCGAGGTCTAGGCACATTCAGAAACTTACGCCACAATGGTGCCACCTCTCTCAGAAGGACCCTATCAGGCTGCACAATAAGGCCACTCAGGCGCTGGTCGGGGATGGGGCTGGAATATGGTTTCCCTTCCCAACTGGGGCAGGTTCTAAAGCGTGCTCAGACCTGAGCCTATCTAAACACGCTCCGACACAACACTAGCCTTCAATCTAGTTGGGATCAAGGCTGGAGAAGAGTTGAAACCAGAAGCAGTCTTGCACGTGGAGTAAAGACCAACACAGTGCTGGCAGAGAGCTGGTGCGGAGAGGCTGGGATCAGGCTTCAGGAACCAGCATGCACAGGAGTAGTTCCAGAAAGGGGCCTTGGCTCTAGCTCCTGGAGAAATTCTCCAGGTCATGGAGTTCAAACTTGGTCCAATAAGATCAAAATGAGAGCCACAGACAATGTGCTGGGGTTGGGTGGGTTCTCTTGGACAATCAATCACAAGAGGACAAGCAAGCATTAAGGAAAGGGCAGCTTCCAGCAGTGGCCAGCAGAGGGCAGCTCTAACTCACATTTCCTTAGTCCACACAGCTAAGGTCCTGTGTGAGGCCTGGTCCTTTTGAGAGTGGAGAAAAGTACAAGTGGCAAAAGGAACAGGCCAGCTGTGCACAGCTGGAGAAGAGAGATGCTGGCCATTTATGGTCAGCGAAGTGAGGTCCGGCGATGCACCCCAAACAGCTTACTTCCTTCTCAGCTGTCTTTGTTACCCTCAGCAGCCCTTTGGTGTCTGAACTGAGCCCCTGGGGGCTTTTAGCCTCATTGGAATCACAGCAAACAGAAGAATGCTTGTGGCTAAGGAGAAAGAAATACAGGGCCTTTGATCTCTCCTTCCCTAAGAAGGTTGGGGACATTGTCAGGAGGAGGGGAAGGCGTTCTGTCCTATGGGTATTTCACAGGTGTTTATCCAGCCAGCTCTATGCTAGGGACAGACTATCAGGTGAGTATCCCCCAATACAGCTCTTGCCCAAACCCTCTGGTCCACAGAGCTCCTGACCCAGCTGGTAAGGGTGGAAGGTGCCATGGAGGCAGGGCTGGGTAAGAGGAGAAAGGACTGCTCCTCCTCCACAGGGAGGTAGAGGTTTTGAGGGAGGAGGACACAGCAGGAGACCTTGGAATGTGGGAAGGGTTTTACCAGCTGGGAAGGAAGAACAAGCCTACGAGACCCTCATGAGCAGGGGTTCCAGGCTGATGCTGACTTCAGAGAGCACTACGGCCGATATTCTCATTCTCAAACCACCATGAGGCATCTTCACCCCCACTTCACAGGCAACAAGACTGGGGGGTCAGAGAAGTAAAGTAGCTGTCCTGGTAAGGAGCCCCGAAGCTGACACCCCTGTTCTGGCCCATGTGACCCCCATGGTGCATCTGAAGTTAGGGGCCTATGAGATGTGTATGGAACAGAGCTGGAAGTCTTTCTGTTCTGGGGGTTGCCGTCTTCGGCTTTATCCTGTATGGAACTGTAAGATCTGCCTAGAGACCTGTTCTCAAACATCCACCATGCACGTATTTCTCCCCCCCCCCTCCCCTTTACCTTTTTAGAAAATTTCTTGTGTGAATGTGTTCTTGTGGGCCAGAGTTTTGGGTTTCTTGTCTGTTTTCAGGTAATATCAATGGAGGAACTGCCTGGACCAGATTATCCCGTGGGCAAGTCTTAATAACCGATATGGGAAGATGGTCTCATCCCCCCGTGGGCAGTGGCATCCCCTAGACAGGTGGTCCCGAGCTGTATGAAAAGCCATGAGCCACGGAGAGCAAGCCAGTAAGCAGCTTTCTTCCATCTTTCCTGCCTCTGTTCCTATTTGAGTTCCTGCCCGACTTCCCTTGATGACAGGTTCTGCAAGCCAAATAAACAAACCCTTTCCTTTCCAAGTTCCTTTTGAACATAGTGTTTATCATAGCAAAGAAAAACTATTACAGCCCCCTTTTCCAGGAGCCATGTCTGCCTGTCTGCGTGTCTAGGTGCTGAGAAGACAGATCTCCCTATGGAACCCCTTCTCTAGGCTTATTCTGCTGGGGCTTCCCTCCCCTGCAGAGCACCTTCCGGGCCTCTAAGTCCTGAGCCATTGCTGCTCCATCCATCCCTTCTGGGGTTTGGTGGGGGCAACGCCACACACTGCCCATATTAGTCTGTTCAGGCTCTCACAGCCCGGGCAGCCTGTGAACAGGACACATATGTTTCTCTAGATGCTGGAAACTGAGAAGTCTGCAGTCGAATTTACTGTCCGATGAGGGCTGCTCTCTGGGTCACAGGTGAAGCCTTCATGCTGGGTCCACACACAGCGTGCTCTAGTTCCTTGGAGTCTTGTTTATAAAAGCACCTTTCCCCCTCATGAAAACCCCGCTTCCTGATGCCACCACCTATGAAGCTAGAATTTTAAGATGTAAATGTGGGGATAGCGAAAATAATCAAGTCAGAGAGCTTTTGATCCCCAAGAACTCCTAAATGTATTTCATTCTCGTGTACAAAATACATTCATTTTATCTTAATAGCCTGGAACATCTTAACTAATCCTAGTAGTGTTATTGTTTTTTTTTTTTTTTAACTCTTGACCCTTTGTTCTTTTGGGGGTCCCGCTACCCAGCTCCCACATAAATCACACACAGAGCCTTATTCTTTCTTATAATTGCCTGGTCTTAGCTTAGCTTGTTTCTTGTCAGTTTTTCTTAAATTATCTCAACTACATTTTGCCTCTGGACTTTTACCTTTTTCTATTTCTGTATATCTTTCTTTACTTCTTTTTCCATGGCTTGCTGTGTAGCTGAGAGGCTAGCTCCTGGTGTCCCCCTCTCCTTGTTCTGCCTTGCTCCTCGTTCTTGTCACGCCTCCTATTTATCCTATCTGCCTGCCAACCCCACCTATCCTTACTCCTGCCTCACCATTGGCCGTTCAGCTCTTTATTAGACCATCAGGTGGTTTAGACAGGCCAAGAACCACAGCTCCACAGAGTTAAACAAATGCAGCATAAACAAAAGCAACACATCTTTGCATCATTAAGCAAATATTCCATAGCATAAAGAGAAGTGACACACCTTAAAATAATATTCTACAGCCCAGCAGCAACCTTAAAGTCTAAGTCCCAAGCTTTAGTCGATCAGATTTAAGTGAAACTCGGGTATAATCATCCTGAAGCAAAATACCTTCCAGCTGCTAGCTGTGAAGCCAAGCAAGTTCTGTGCTTCCAAGACAGCAGTGGGCCAGGCAGGGGATAGACATCTGCTTCACCAAAAGGAGTCATAGACACAAAGACAGTAGGGGGAGGTCTTAAATTCCAGAACCGAACCTCATTCAATCTCAGGATTTGAGAATAATTTTCCTCAAAAACTAAAATACAAATGAAGGGAGGTTGGAGAGATGGCTCAGAGTTAAAAGTGCTCAGCGCTCTTCCAGAGGACACAGATCAGTTCGAAGCACTCAGTCCAAGTGTGCCACAACTGCCTGCTCATGCCAGCTCCAGGGCATCAATACCCTCTTCTGGCATCTGAGGATACTCAGTTATATATGGCACACACATGCACACACGCATGCATGCGCACAAACACACACACACACAGTGTAACAAGAGGTAATATTCTTGCCTTGACTGTGCCCCCAAAGGCATTGGTCTCTATTGCTTTGGGGACTCTTCCTTTCCAAGTTCGTTGACCATTGCTCATGTTGTGTTCCCACTGAGTTGTAGCTGGGAGGCTGTGGCTCTCCTGAACTTGAATTGCATCTTGATAGCTCCCTACTCTGAGATCTTGGGTGTTGCCCCCAACCTCGTGACTCCACTAGACATTACCCTAGTGAAGATTGCCTGGGTAAACAAAAATGATTACAATCATGGTAAATAATACAACAGAAAGAGACGTATGTAAAAATTCAGAGTATCCTTTGCCTTTATCCTATTCTACCCCTCATAGATCATGCCTCCAACCTCCCTTCCCTTTTATCATGCCATCTCTATATAAACAGGTATATATAGCTACTTGCCAATATATGTGCTCTTTAAATATATATATTAAGAATCACTGAAAACATCCTCAGTTACATCAAGTCACGGTCACGTTGATAACAGCAAACCTGCCCATTCTTGTGTAGTGACTTTGAAGTCTACTGTGGAGATACGAGTGAACAGATTTTTGTTTTTTGCACTTGGTAGGTTGAGAATTTTCACCTTTCAGTTAGTTAAAGGGAACGCTTTTAGACTTCCCCCTCCCATCCCCAAACTGCCAGCATCATATGTGGGGCCCTTTGCAGCCATTAGTAGTAAACTAAGTTACTAAACATATCACTGCCATACCGCAACTATTGGTTTGGTGGCCAAGATAGTCAGCAAGCGATTAGCAGGTGAGCGGCACATACACCATGGGCGTGTTGTACACAGAGATGACTCACAGCCTGGACAGGATTGCTTGGTTGGCGCACGGCTCCACTGAACAACTTAGAACAGAGTACAATTTCAAACTTCCAGATACTGTTTATTTCTGGAAATGTCTATTTAATACTCTTGGATTGTGGCTGGCCACAGGCAACCGAAACCTTGGAAAGAGAAATACACCGATAAGAGAGACTACTGTATTTGTGGACTATCTGAGCTCTTCCCCCGTTCTGTGAGTCCCATATTGTTGGTCATTTGGGAGATATGTTAGCCTTTTCCTTTTTTGTTCGTAGGGGTTTTAGATGAGACAAATAAGCCTCTAAAACGGACTTGACTATTTCCGTCCCTACAGACAGAGTCCATGTTTGGTAAGATTCTGTCCAACTGCAGCTTCGGTTATTACCGCTTTCTTCATTTGCTCCATCTGACACATGTACACTTCCCTCCGATGTTTATCAGCCCAAGACGGCCAGTGTCTCTGCGTTGGGTTGTATTTCAGCCAAAAGCAAAGGCTGGAATTTTTGTTAATCCCAGAAAACTTGCCCTGTCTGAATGCAGAACAAGCACTGGCTTTCTCAGAATGCTAAGTGACTTGAGAAACCTCAGTGATCTGGGGCCAGTGAGTGGGAGCTATGACCTTGGATTTGACCTTTTGGCTCGGACTGCCTTGGAGCAGCCCAGCTCCTGCAGACCAGTAGTGACGTCTGTACCTGTGTGAAACCCTTGTCCAGCTGTGGTTCCTTCTGCTCTGGAGAGTGGTCCAGAAAATATGTTTACATATTTCCCCCCTTTTGTTTATAGGCACATGGGGTTGTGGGTCCCTCTTGCTGAGGCTGGGCGGAACCTGCTTGTGGCCGCTCAATGGGGCTTTATGGGGTTCTCAGCCCTGGGAACTGAGGGGGACATACAGGCGGAGAGGGGCAGGAAGACGCTCACCCTGGGAGACACAAACTGGCTCCAAGCCCTTCTCCTCCCCCACCATGGCCTTTTTCCTTGGCAGGGAGTTGGGGGGATCTCTAGAACCAGACCAGTCCACTAGACATTGGGTAAACGCTTTGGGGCAAGTGCCAGAATGGGGAGAAAGGAACTGGGCAGCAAAAATGGACCTGAGGAGGCAAGGTGTCAAAGCTGTGGGAGAATGGGAGCAGGCTGGAGGAGGGACGATTTCAGGTTTCCAGCAACCTCTTCTCATTCTCAAGGCAATTCAGTTAAGTCTACTAGGATCAAGCGGGAAGGGCCTGCAGACCAGACTTTGCTACTGGTGTGTGACTTCTGCCTGTCGTGGGAGGGAAGGAACGCACAGGTCCTGAGTGGGGGTGTCACCGGGTCACAGGTTACCACCGTGGTGGCATTCTAGGAACAGAGACAGACACAGAGGGCAGCTAGGAAGCTGGCGGACACGCTTCACTCCTACCCGGTGGTTTGATAAATATTTATTAAGCGCGCACTGCGTGCCAGGCACTATTCTAGGAAGACGCTATTTTCGGAAGCTCAGCCTCACTGGTCCTACCTCCAGGACAAGGTCCAGGCTCACTCTGCCATTTCTTCTCAGCATCCTGCCCATTAGTTGTGGTTTTGACGCCACAGCTCACAGCACTGGTTCAGACCATCCCCTGCCTGCAGGGCCCTTGAACCCGGCTGCAGCCCCTTCTCTGGAATTTGTTCTCTTCTGTTCACATCTCTTCCTCTTGTGGAGTTACGTTCTCCCTCCCTCCTTCTCTCTCTCCCTCCCTCCTCCCTCCCTCCCATCCTCCCTCCCTCTCTTTCTCTCCTGCCCCCTCCCCCATGTCCTACACACTTACCTCCAGGTCATGGGACCCATCTTTCAGCTTCCATGGTCTTGCGTTTGTTCTGGCCTGAGCACTTTGCCTGGGCCTGGGCTAGCCTGGGAGGACTGAAGGATGGATGCAAGGGTCCTTGTTCCTAAAGCGATCACAGGTCAAAAGGAGCAAACACTGCCCACCACCAAAAGCCTCCTGGTGTCCGAAAGATGGTCTCTGTGAACGACTGGAGGCCCTGGGAACACGGAGCCCTGATTCTTTGCATTAGCCACTCAGTCTTCCTGGAAGCCTCGCCACCGCCAGCCAAGTCCATTTCTGTTATTGTCTGTTTCTAGATGAGACCTGTCTGACTGCCTAGCCGTCACAAGCAGCACTTGGGACGACCCCAGGATGGCTGGCTGCAAGGCCTACTCCTATCAGAGGAGAACACACTCTTCCCCTGGGCTTGGAAGACCCGGTCTGAGGTGATGGTCCAGGGGGAGTTCCTCCAGCCTCCCTTTCTCCATGTTCATATGTGTTCATTTCAAGAATGGAGTGTGAGAGCTGGGGAAGTACCACAATAGCGGGCATCTGTCTGCCCCTCCCTGGGGCCAGGATTATTATAGAGAGTTGTGGACACCCTGGCTGCCACGCAGGCTTCTGCAGTGCCTGCACCCTCATCTGGCCCCCCACTCTACCCTTCTCTCTGGTTTCAGAGCCTATAGCACAGCCCTCTTCTCTGCCAGCCTGTTCTTCCCTCAGTGAAGAATTATGGCGCCTGGGACACTGACTCACTCGTGACCTGACTCTGAGCCTGTATAATGTATACACCCACTACACCCTAAAGAGCTGATGGAGACCAAATGCCTGAAAAGGACACATAGGAACTGCCAGAAAATTGATGAAGCATGGATCATTTGCTCATTCCACAAGGATCCATTGGGGATAGACTGTGGCACACTCTGTGAGGAATTCTGGGGTACAGTCCCGAGGAAGACAGACACATATGCATGAGGCTTGCAGTCTAGGGAGAGACGCAGACAGTACGAAGTTGTGGCCATTCTAAACTACAGGGCTAGGGATATGTCTCCGTGGTAGAGCATATGTTAGCAAAGCCCTGGGTTCAATTCCCAATACCAGAAGACAACAACAGGAACCCCCAAAATAACTACAAGCCTGATTGCATCCAGCAAGACTGTTTAACAGAGACTGAAGGTCGGGTCTGGAGAGGCTCTTGAAGAAGAAGGATTTAAGCTGAAAGATGAGGGTTCATTGGGTAGGACAGAGAAAAAAACCCTAGGGCGGGGGTGCCAAGTTCTCAAAGGGGAGCAAGCCAGAGGATTGCAACAGGGTGGGAAGCAGGTAGGGGGCTTGGCTGGAGATATGTTAGCTTTCTTTCTCTGCAACAAAGCACCTGCTATAATCCTCTGAGAAAGAAAAAAGTTTGGTTTGAGCTCAGTTTTAGAGCCTCGATCCTTCCCCCCCTCCCCCCCTCAGTGTGGTCCACCTGTGTTGGAGTAAGGCAGGAGAGTGTGGTGGAGAGAAAACATTCACCTTATCACATGACAGGGTGCAAAAAAGAGGAGGAGGGATCAAGGGTCCCACACTCCATCATGATCCGAAGACCCCCACTGCCATCAGATCTACCCTTAAAGGCACACCACTTCCCGTTAGCACCTCTCTGGGATCAAGCCTTCAGCACACCAAGTGCTGGAGCACGGGGCCGAACTGGCTATGGCCCTGCATTAAATAGTTATTGAAGAATTGGGTTTGCAACTCCACAAACCTCTCTCAGGTGGTTCCTGGAGCGTCTGCCTGCCTTCTTTATCCTCAGCATCCATTCTGTGCAAAGGGAAGCTGGGCCTGCTGAAGAGGTCGTCCCCCCCCCCCGGGCTGAGGGGCAGCTGATTGGAAACAGATGGCAGGCCCTGGTGGGGCTCCATGGGAGTGGCAAGGCCGTGGTGGGCCCGACTCCCCGCTGCTGACCTCAGACCTGCACCACTGGCATGTCCAGGCCGCAGACTCTCTGTCAGCAAAGCCGCATCCGTCCTGCAGAGAGATGGTCACTGTGGCTGCCCACACCCTCACCCGGCAATTTCCCTGCCACGGTGAGAAACCTTCTGCATTCCAACTGGGTCTTCAGCCTGGCTGGGGAAGTAGAGATGCCAACTAGGTTCTTGGAAAGTCACAAGGCTTGCAGAGATCTCCGTCATCTTGCCTGGCTCTTCTGTGGACCTGCACCAGTACAGTGCTATGTAAAGACACCAGGGTCCCATTTGCCATGCAATGGGCCGTACTGGCTGAGCGCTGAAGTCTTGCCACTTACTCCTAACTAATAACTCCATGAGCTCCAGCTAGTAGGAAGATGTGAGGCTCAGAGAGGGGGCCTTGTCACTGGCTGCTATGTGCAGGACTGGGGGGCCTGGTCCTCTGTGGTGACTGTTGCACCTGTCTCTCTCAAATACTCCCTGTACCCATTGCTCCTGACGGAATGCAGCTTCTGCCCTGGGAACCCCTGAAAACCTGTGACCAGTGCACCACAGTGGATGCAGAGAGCTGTGCAGTCTCAGGGGCTGAGTGGGACTGAGCTCTGTGCAGTGTGCTTGTTGTTGGTTGGCTTTGGCCCTACCCAGGGCCCTCTACAGAGGGAGTTCTGCTTGTGGTCTCTGAATATCCTGGGAAGCCAACTCCCACGTGTTGCCTCATCTTGACCCATGCTTGCACAAGGCCTTGCCTTCACAGCCCTAAGCCCCACTGGCACCTGGAAGGTCCATCAGCTTCCAAGGGTCATCCCTCCTGCATCCTTCAGCAGCTTCTGAAGCCACTTCCCTGACCACCATTTCTTGGACCACCTAGGAAGGCATCTCCTGTCCTGAATTCCTTTTGATTATCCCATCCCTGACTGCTTGTCCAGGAGTTCAGAAATGTACTTCCTGCTTCTAGAGCATAAAGAGAAAAGGTGGATCTCAAGTGCTGGGCCCTCTCTCTGCCTTGCCTTGCTATCCTTGCTATCTATCTTAGGATGCCCCATTGGAGATGGCCTCTTCTCTGTTCTGAACCAGGGCTGCTTTGATGGTCCATGGTCAGGTGGATGAACTCTGGGGTTGGCCATCAAAGGCAAGATCTGGGGGCATCAGATGTGGACAGCTCTCTAAGGACGGGGAGGCCATTGTGTTGTGGGATCTGGAAAGGAGATGCAGCCCCACCTCAGCATGAGGGATGAAAATGGACCAAAGTTCTAATGCAGTCTGCAGGAGTCCTAGCAAGCTCAGCACTGGAGGGATGACCACAGGTAGCATGGGCAGTCTTGGTTGTGAGTGACGGCACTGGGAGTAGCTGAGAAAATAGGAAACCTCTGTCATCCTTGGCCATCTTTGGAGCCATTGACAAGATTCCCACAGCTGTGTCGTGCACTAGTTGGCACAGGGCCCACTTCCTCCTCTGGCCGTGTGTGACTCTCTCAGTAAGAGCAGGTCTTCATTCTGGTTCTCTAAGCAGAGGCACCGAAGCTGGGCTCCCCACCTCTCTCTTTTGAGCACACAGACCTAGGTATTCTTGAGCACTCAAAGAGAAACAGCTTTGAGAAGAAAATGCATTCTTTTGACTATATAGTTGCCTCTTGACTTACGGTGGGCCTGGGTTCCAGTAGGTATAGCCTACATTGAAATTGTCATTAAAGATGGAGTTCATACACCCAGTCTCCCCCGGATCATGGCTTAGCAATTCAATATACTGCAGGGTCTCAGTGTTGCCCCCTTCCGATCACATGGCCCATGGGGAGCTGTGGCTGGCTGTTGATGTCCCAGCCTCACGAGAGAGGATCAGACTACATATCCGTAGACACAGAAAAGATCCAAATTCGAAGCTTTGTTTCTGTTGAGTACACATTGTTTACATGCCACTAAGCCATACAGTCATTGTAAGTTTGGAACCAAATGGATTAGACTAGATAGTTTCTTATTTTTCTTCTTCTTTTTTCTTTCTTTTGGTTTTTCGAGACAGGGTTTCTCTATGTCACTTTGTTGCCTGCCCTGGAACTAGCTCTTGTAGACCAGGCTGGCCTCGAACTCACAGAGATCCTCCCGCTTCTGCCTCCCAAGTGCTGGGATTAAAGGCATGCTCCACCACCTCCCGGCTAGACTGGATAGTTTTAAATTAAATTACAAGTCAAAGACATGCAAAAATATTCACTTCTCAGATGTTTGCCCCTTCTTATGGTTACTGAGACAACTGGTCCTGCTGGGAGCAGACTGTGTGCCAGGTACTTACAAAATCTCCCATCTCTGTTCTCTTAATGTTAATGATGTAGTTGCTTTGGGGGGGGTCGCCATTTTAAAGGGGATGAAACCAAAACACAGAGAGGCTAAGCGTCTTTCCCAAAGACAGCTGGGAAAGAGCCTTCCAGTCCCATCTCCCTCCTCCCAAAGGCCTTCAACAACACATTCCTCTCTCTAGCAGCAGCTGGGATGTACACAGGCAGAGACTAGGATCCAGGCTTGCACGGAGGAGCTCCAGAAGACGCAGGCCTAAGCAGATGGTAGCTTCCATCAGATACACTTCTCCTATCCCAGCTAGGTACCATGGCAGAGGGAGCACTAGGGAAGCAAGCGATCGGGTGACCACAGCCCGTGACCCCCAGGGGCCCTCAAGTTTCCACTGCCCACCAGCAGGTTTCACAAGCCTACTGACGTTGACAGGGTGTCCTAAATGGAGCGAGCAGGAAGCTTTGGGCCTGTGGTCTGCCAGCATTGCTCAGAGTTTCCTGGGCTGAGCCTTTCTGTGGGGCCTCCTCTGGGCTCTGCCAATGCCCCCATCCTGAGGCTTTGTGGGTCCCGTCTGGCTCTGAAAGACATGTTCTGCTCGCTACAAACCAGAAGGTCCTGGGTCTGGGTGCTATTTCCCAGGGTTCTCCAGGGCTACCAATGGTCTTAGGGTGTCTGAAGGTTTATAGGGACCAGTTGTACAAAGGACAGTGCTACTGCCAATCAATAGATCCGAGTCCTCCTCTCAGAGTCAATGCTACTGGCATTGTAGCCCTGGGCAGGAGTCTTATCTCCCACACTCCTGCCCTCATCCACTTTCCATGAGAGCAGAGAACCCTCAGCAACGGAGAGATGCCCCAAGAGCTGGTGGCTCTCAGAACCCCAGTCTTCCCCCAAACCTGCCCCAAGTCACTCTTCCTTATGAAAACTCCTAAGATGGATTTCTGGGTCTCTGCAAAAGAGAGAAAGGGCATTCCAGGGAGGACAGTACGCAAGGAGAGAGAGAGAGAGAGAGAGAGAGAGAGAGAGAGAGAGAGAGAGAGAGTGTTAGTTCGCGCTCATGCTATGGGTACACTAAGATTTCTCTCATAATGTGACTCTGATTCAATCTCTATGAGGTAGGGATCCTTACACCCATTTTATAGAAGAGGCAACAGGGTCCAGGGCACTGAAACACCTTGCTCACTGTTACATAGCTAGGAAATCTGAGATGAGGGAATGAAAGGAGGCAGCCAGGGTGGTAACACTGGGAAGGATGGGAGAGGTGGCAGAGGCTGGACACATCCATCCTGCCTACTGCTGCAGGGCGGTGCAGGGCTTGGCACACTGTGGGTATTTTCTCATGCATCTCCATTACTGGCTGGAGACACATCTCCCTCAGAAAAGGGATGCTGGCATTGCTTGGTTGGACGTCTGTCTGGGTCTAGGGATAAGGACAGCTGCACAGCTGTTGTGAGGGAGCTAGACTCTTTCCCTGTGTGGTTCCCAACCCCACAGGCAGAACCCAGAGGAAAGTCAGGGCTGGTTTTGTTTGTTTGTGGTATGTTTAGGGCGTGGATGGTATGTGTGTTCATGTGCAGGGAATGCATGCACACATGTATGAACCTGTGTGTGGAAGCCAGACTGTGTCTCCCTCCAGCACTCTCCACCTTATTGTTGGAGGCAGTCTCTCACTGGGCCAGAAGAGCGCTGATTTAACTCCAGGGATCCTCCTGTCTCTGCCTCCTCACTTCTAGGGACACAGGTAAACACCACCACACCTTTTAGTACATGGGCACTGGGCATCTGAACTCAGGTCCTCAAACACTTTATGAACCAAGGTATCTCCCAGCCCCAGCCAAGGTTTTTATTCTATTTTTTGAATTACATTTATGTATGCATGTGTGTCCACGTGTGTATGCCGTGACACACGTGGGGAGATCAGTGGACAACTTTCACGGGTCAGTTCTCTTTCTCCCACGTGGGTTCCCAGAATGAAGCGCAGGTTGTTAGGTTTGGCGGCAAGCGCTCTTACCCGTCTTACCGCTAAGCCACTGGCTGCCCATCCACCTTCACCCCGGTAAAATTGTAAACAGTGTCCCCATCTCCCTGGGACCTGCTCCCTATAGCCCAGCCTCTCCTCCCCACCCAGAACACTGCCTTTATTCCCTCCCTCCACAGGAGAGCTGGGTCCCAGAGTACCAGATGCTGCAGAACCGAGACAAAGTTGGAGGTGAATGCTCTGCTTACAGCCAGCAGAGGTTACTGAGAAACCAGCTTGTCCTGGGACTGCAGTGCTGGGGACGGGTAAGAGAGGATGCTTCCGTTCTCTGCGGCATTTCGACCCCACCAGGAATGTGGCTTTGGGCCAGGATCCCTCTGGACAAGAAAGGATGACTCTGCAGAAACAGTGTCCTGGCCCCGGGGATGAGTGGAGCCACTATGTTGGAGGCAGGAGCCAATTGGCCTTGGAAGAATTAATGACCACCCGGCCTTCAGCCCCACCCTCCTTTCCCAGTAGCCCCCCCCCCCTTTAGAAGTGCCCTCTGGGCTGAGGTTTTAAGACCCTCAGTGGCAAGAGTTGAGACATGTGGGAGGGGCCCAGAGGAGGAATTGATAACAGTGACTGGGGGAGAAGTTGGCAGCCTAATTTAAGACTTGCAGGCCTGGGCCCGAGGAGTGAGCCTGGGCAGGCTGCTCTTGGGGAATTCCAGCCTTGGCCAGCCGCTTGGATGCACATGTGTTTGGCCAAGCACAGAAAGCCACAAAGCAGCTTCTTCATCCTTCCAGGCCTGCTTCTGAAAACTAGGGATCGGGAACCTTGGGAAATGTCTGTTACCAGAAGCGCCTCATGCATGGCACCGTCCCGACACCACCAGGGTTATAATGTCCCTGCGGTAGCTCCAGCCTTCTGCACACATGTAGACCACTTAGCAGATCCAGATGAGGATGGAGGGGTAAGAATGACCATCCCATGGCTGGGCTGGCGATGGCTGCTGGCGTTTGTTGAGTGTTCCCCACACACCCTCCTAACCACTATAACTAATGTCAAGCATTCCTCCCAACGGTCCCAAAAGGGAAGTAAGAAACCGCACAGCAGGTGAAATACTCTGTCCAGTCCCCGGGCCAGATAAATTCTAAGCCCGCTTGGCATGTGCCCTCCTGCCCCTACCCTGGGAAAAGGGTAGGAGGATAGATAGTGTTCCCACAGCCTTGCCCCCTCCTTCGCATCTCACACAGTGACTGAAGGTCACCAGGGTCAGTCTATGGAAACTCTGACCCCTGCCTAGGAAGCATTGCAACATCCGAGTGTCCAGTGTCACACATCACAAGGTGTTTGGCGCTCTCAAACAGCCAAGACTGGGACCTAAGGCGAGATGACATGAGCCGGTCTCCTGACTTACTGTCAGGTGACTTAGACTCTGGTCTCTCTCCCCAGCTCTGGGCCCCACCCCTGAAAAAAGAGAGCGCACTGTGAGTGTTCTCTGTCACCTACAAGATGGAAATGGCACATGAGGTCCCTGCAGCCAGGGACCTGGCCAGAAGGCTAGCAGAGCACGGTGGCAGACAGCAGGGTGGCGTGGAGGCTGGGAGAACTCAGCAAGTCCAAGGCTGGCATCATGGTGCTGGGGTGCCAATTCAAGAGAGAGGCCAGCGTAGAAGAGGGGACAGCTCCTTTCCTCTAGTCAGTCCACGTGACAGAGACCACTTAGGGGCGACCTAAAAGGCTTCCTTTGGTGAGGCCTAAAGCAGCGGAATGGCTGTGTCTTCCCAGGAAAATCGCATGTGCAAAGTGTGGTAGGCTGGCGTCATGTGACTGCCCGCCCCGGCAAGTGTCCTGTTTGCCGGCTTCCTTCTGTTCTGCTCTAACTTGGATTCTGCTGGTTGACTGGTTCCTGTTGCCCCAGTAATGAAGCAATAACGGAGGTGGCTGGGAATGGCTGCGTGAAGTCACTTGATTATCACAAACAGGCCCAGGGCCAAGCAAGGGTGGTTACAGCTTGGTAGACTTAGTCACTCCCGAAACCAAATATGGCCTCGAGATGGTCATAAATACACACAAAACAATGGACCTCCGAAAGACACACCTTGGTTAATTTAAGAACCTTTGAAATGATGAAGGTATTATATCATCCTACTGCCAAGCTGATTTTATTATATTCTACTGGCAAGCCTGTGATGTGTACAGTTGGGCTACTCCCAGTTACTCCATTCCCAAACTCTTTTATAGAGTTTATCAACAACACAAGTCCATTCTGTTTGGGCCGCTGCTGTGGCTCCGATCTGGAACATCCTGTAAGTGGTTTTTCTTTTTGGAAAGATCATCTGCCTCCTAACCTCTTAGTAACAGGACTTTGAGGGCTAACGGCAGATGTATTATCCCAACAAATTATTATGACTCGTGGGCAAGCAAGCCCGCAGCAGCCAACCGAGAGCACCCTCTGATTACTGGTTTATTACTTTAGGTCATTGGACGTCACCGGCAGCCACCACCGGCCACACTTGCTTTGTTACATGCCTGTGAGGATTTTTCCCAATAGCCATACAGCCAAGGCCTGGGGAGACTTTTAGAGTCATCCACTCCTCAAGGTTCTCAAAACATTGTTTCCTTTTTTTTTCCCTGGAAGCCCCTGGAGTGTGTGTTGACTTCCTCCTGCTCTGAAGCACCCTGCAAGCTACCTGATTGCACCTTCAGAGCCCGCTTGGGCAACACTGATCAGGTTATTGATCTGTCAAGGCTGCAAGTGAAGTAAGAGCAGCTCCAACAGCGGGGTCCTTGGTTGCAGTCCCAGGCTGTCACCAACAGAGCAGGAATTGAATCCAAGCCTGCTGAAGCCTGCAACCTCTGCTGTTCTTACTGGTTGCATTCAAGCATCGGTGCAGAGAAGCAGTTGCATCTTGCAGGGATTTTTGGTCTCCACAAGGTTGTGCTTTGGAGCAGAGCACATGAGGGTCATGGATGCAGATACATAGGTCAAAAGCAAAAGACTGTGTATCTATCTGGCGCCGCTAAGGCCAGCAGTTACGGCCATGTGGGGCTTGCCTGTCATTCCCTTTGGATTCTAGCCCTTTCTGATCCTGAAGTTGAGGCTTGTGGCTCTCCATCTGTGTGGGATAGGAACAAAATGTTTAAAAACAGATATTTATTCCTAAGAGTCAGTCACACATGTTACTTTTATGTCTTTATTCACACCTTAGAAACATAAGGATGTGATATTGTTCTCGCTTACAAATCAGGAAACTGAGGGTTGGCATAGTGGCCTTTTGCTCTACATCACACAAATAGGTTCTTACTGACACCTACCTACCGTCTACTTCCCATAGCACTGTTGCCCACAAAGGGACCCTGGAGCCCGTGCTGGAAGGCACCAGCTGACACTGGTCCCTTCTGATGGAGATTTCTTCAGACTGTAACACCTCTTCATAAAATTTGCAAGTATGATTTTTTTAAAATATTCTTTTTCTAAAGGGGAGCTATTCTAGAATGTAGAACCCCCAGAGTCCGCTGGGAATCTTGATTCATCCTACTCAGATAAACGCCCTACATAAAACTGACTGCCCTCCTCTATTTCCTCCCAACTTCCGTTTCCTTCTCCTTAGCGTCTCCACTAATGTATCATATGCCTCATGTACTAACCACCTTATCTGTTACACATTGCCAGCCTTGCTCAACACATTTTCTGTTGGTGAATAGATGTGGCCATTATTCGTGCTCTTCTAGCAGCTGTGTAGTAAATGGAACTGTTAGTATTTCCATATTCTGGACAAGTCATGTGCTCAGAAGAAGCCACTACTTCCTATTTGCTGTGCTGCCTTTGAACTTGGCTCTGGCCAGGCTTTCTCCAGCTACAGCATCATAATCTATCAGAGCAGACATCATCTTCCTGATGCCTCAGTCCTGATTCTTCTACCCCTCAGCAAGCTTCCCTGGTGACTCAGGCTTTACCAGTTCCCTTCTTAATAGCTCCCCAAATTAATCACTTCGGTGACAGATTTATTTTCAGAGCAGGGTACATTAATATGTGTTTGTTGAAAAGAATACCTGGTCCCTCAGCATCTAGAATTGATTCTCAATGGATCAAAGATTCAAACATTAAAAAAAAAAGCCAAAAGACAAAGGAAAATGTAAGATTCTAGGGGGAAAGAGTAGGGGCATACAGTTCACAGAAAACCAACCAAAGGCCAGCAATGGAACAAGATCTTGAAGGTGCGGGGAGAATAAAACTCCCCTGTGCTCTAGATAGGTGTCCAAGTTGGTCATTTTCAGAAGGCAAAACTGGCAATTCTTTCAAGATGGCAAATGTTCAGTCTACTTTTCTCCAGAAGCTCCACTTCTGGGTATGTGTCCTACAGCAAGCAGAATCCCCACGAGCAAACAGAAGGGCATGGAAAAAGTGCTCTGCGGGCTTGTTTGGAACAGCACACTGACTGGAAACCACCTAGGTGCCTGCCCATGGAGACAGTAAATAAAATGGAACCCCGCGCAGATGTTTAGGAGACTGTTGTACATTTACTAATATTCAAATGGAGAGATGTCAAAAAACTCCGACAAACTGCGAGGAAATGTCAAGTTGAAGAACAGTATTGTAGAGCAACCCTAGTTTTGTTAAGAAACCAAGACAGCATCATTTATTAAGATTGAGGCGAAGCCGGGCGGTGGTGGCGCACGCCTTTAATCCCAGCACTCTGGAGGCAGAGGCAGGTGGATCTCTGTGACTTCGAGGCCAGCCTGGTCTACAAGAACTAGTGCCAGGACAGGCTTCAAAGCTACAGAGAAACCCTGTCTCAAAAAAACCAAAA
>NW_004949123.1:847164-980719 GCF_000317375.1 Microtus ochrogaster | reverse complement strand
AAAAAAAAAAAAGAAAGAAACTAATATTAAAAAAAAAAAAGATTGAGGCGAGCCTGAAACACATGAGATGGCACAGAGAGAGGCGAGAAGTGGGGGAAGGAGAGGGAAAAGAGGAGGGGGAGAAGGAGGAATTAAAAGAGCTAGATAGCAGGCAATCATATTTCCTGTCATTTTCTGAGCATTTGAGATACTCCACAACTTCCAAAAGGCATTTAAAAAGAAGGATTCCCTCAACATAGCAAGATTAAACAAATACAGAGGCAATCAACGGAAAATGCAGACGGTAAAACAAACACCCTCAAGTCCACCCCCACATCAGATGTGGTAGATAATCATCTTGCAAGTCACTCGAAACATTTCATCACGGCCTTGTTGGAGAGAGGGAAATGGAAAGTTTCCCATTTTCAGCTCTAGAATGCAAAGAGCCAAGATGAGTAGTGTCTATACAAGACCCCTGCTCAGAGGTCGCATAGCGGTGTGGCAAGGTTCAGAAATGAGACCAGGGCTCTGCATCTGAGCAGTACAGGGACAGGGAGGCTGGGCCGCATTGGCTTCAAGTGCTCTCAGTTTCTCTAGGCAGAGAGGACACCAGATAAGGGCGGGGTACTAGTTACTCTTATCAAATACCTTTGGGTAACCCATGGTCCTCCACGCCGGAGCCTTTCAAAACACGGAGAGCAGCTCCCCAGTACACACACACATCCCTTGACCTGTCTGCCCCTGGGCAAGTTCCTCTAGCTCTTGTACCGTTTGGGCAAGCCCTTCCCTCCATAGCTAGGGCCTTAATCTGCTGCACCTTATACCTCTTCCCGCCCTTCTGGTTTCCTTTCTCTTGAAAAAAAACAAAAAACCGCTACCACAGTGCAGTTCTGACTCTGAGGTTTTGAAACCCTCATCCTGTGAACTCTGATGTGGGCAATAAGCAGCAAAGAGAAGAGGCCTGTGGGTCTCACGTCTCACAGAGGGGCCTTTGTTCTGGGCACTGGAAGATTAGAGGTGGGTCAGGTCTGATGAGATTCTGAGGGTGTTAAACCTCTGCATTGGAGACCCCTAGGTTATCTGGGGCAGGCTGTGACTTTCTAATAATCCGCTGTCCAGCGACCTCGGATACCCATGCGGCCGTGAGCTCCTTATTTATACATGTTCGAGTCTAAGATGCAGGAGTATGGGAACTCAAGAGGGGCTCTGTGCTGCCAAAGGTCTTTATAGCTGAACCCATGCTGGTCTCCATTCCTTCATCCAATTCACACCTCCCCTAAGGGCCAGCCCTGGGTTTCTGGGCATCAGGCTGTTCTCTGAGGGACCAGGAGACGATGCACCCTTCTGTAGCTTCAGGCCTGGGCACACATGTGGAGAGAGGGCCTCTAGTACCAGTCTTGCTAAAGATGCTGAGCCAGGCTGTCATTCATACATGGTTGGTTCTCTTGCTTAGCTTCTGCGGCTGGCATCTGGCTTCTCAGTGGTCCAGACCTTGCTTTCCTGATGCTCTTAGCAAATGCTCGCTCTCAGCCCTATGCATTCCAAGGTCCATCTGGGATGCTTAAGTACAAGAACTCATTTCAAATGTGGAAAGCGAAAACTCAAGGACACTCACCATTCCTTTAACAGAGAAGGAAACGGAGGCCTGAGAAAGTTGGGTGGGTTGTCTGGCGTCCTTAACCGAGAACAAAGTTAAAAGTGGGTCCCTCTTCCTCTTTCTTCTCCTTCTCATCTCCATCCTCTTCCTTTCTTCTTTTTCTGCAATAAACCACAAATACATTTAGTTTAAAATAATTTTGTATGCATACAATTTTACCACTTACTGAAGATAAAAAGAAAATTTCCATATTATCTGTATATGTATCTGTTTGTTTTTTTACATTAAAAATGTAAATCTTGACTTAATATTTGACCTTTCAGGACATGAGGCATCTTGAATGTTTTTCAGAGTTGACCAATATTTTGTCAATACTGAGAATGCCTCTTCACATAACAATACAGCTCAAAGTGGCTGAGAGATGTTCAAGGTCATTTTAGAATTTGTTAGGAAATCTGTCTTAATCCCAAGTGGCCTTTCATGGGCTCCTACAACAGGGTCTTGTGCACTGGTGTTCACCATCTAGAGCAGTGGTTCTCAACCTTCCTATGTTGTGGTGACCCCCAACCATAAAATTATTATTGTTGCTGTTTTCAAAACTATAATTTCACTACTACTCTGAGTAGTAATGTAAATAGTTTTGGAGATAGAGCTTTGCTAAAGGGGTTGAGACCCACAGGTTGAGAACCTCTGATCTGGAGCATGAAAAGAACATCCCAAAAAGAAAAGAAAAAAAAAATTTTCCTCTTGTAGTGCTGGACAAATACTTCGCCACAATCTGCCTCCAACTTTGCTCTGCTCCTTTCCACAGAAGGCTGCCCTGAGGGGGCTGTGCCAGCAGGTGCCTTCTGACCCATGGGTACACTCAGCCTGTTGGAGGCAGAAAGCCGGGCAAGGGCAGGACACAGGACACCTCCTTCAGGGTGCCACAACCTGGCTGTCTGCCCGAGTGGAGGCACAGTCCTGTCCGGTGCTCCGTCTGCTCATTTCAAGCTCCTTGCTGTCTGATATCCTCTGTTGCTTGGTAAGACAGTGGGATGGGTTGCTGATCTTGGTCAAGGTTCTTCCGATCTTCTGTATATCCGCCAAGACCTCTAACAATAGTCTCTTTATGGAATGTTCTTTCAATGGCCAATTTGTGTGTGCTGTCTGCTTCCTGGTAGGAACTTGCCTGGTCCATACTAGCCAGTCAGCTCATTGGCAAAGACCTCTGGAGCTGCTGAGTCACCATAGGCCGAAACTTGGCACATGGAGGTCACCTCTAATGCCTGCCCTTTGCTCTGGCTCTGTTCATCAGCCCCTGATTCATCTCCCACTTTCCCTCATACTTCCCTCCACCTGTTGCACCCCCCCCCCCCCAAATGTCTGGAGAATAAGAGCCTAGCTGCACAGGCTCATGACAACTGTAGCCACCCGTGATGCACGCAGAAGTGTTGTTCAGTGAACCCTAATGTCTTTGAGCATCACTAGTTAGTCACAGGGGTCTGGGATCCTTGGACCATGCATCTTAGAAGCAGGGTGATCTCACTTTGCAGGGAGATTCCTTTTCTCTTGGGATCTTTGACCAGTAAAACTTATTCATTTACCTACTCACTTATGAAAAATGTAGAGGGGCTGGCTCCCTAGCAGACCCACCTTCCAAAGAACTGGGTATCACTTACCTAGGGGGGTCTGTCCCTGGTCCCGGGCCAAGGATGCTTCCATTTCATCCCATCCACTTGTATTTTACAAGCTTCATCATAAGTACCCTGCCCATTGTCCACCCTCTCCACTGAGCTCTTTGCCATCTAGACACTGGTGTGTGTCTACGTAGCTTGCCATTATTTCTCCTTGACTGGGCACACTGATGATAGGCATCACTTGTTGGGAAGATGTTAATCAATGACCATACAGGCTTATCTAAGTGACTGCTGAAAAACAAAGGTCTATTTGTCTGCCAAGCACATCAACATGTGTAGCCCAGGGCAGACTCTGATCTCTGCTGAACCTCAAATTAAGGGCGGGACTCTTACCAAAGTCTCCAAGCTTTAGAGTTCTCATCCGATAAGACATATTATAATGATATCCATGTCCTAATGTTTTACAGTGAATGCTCATAAAATTGGGGACTAGGAACAGCATATATTTGTCCCATGGTTTCTATGGACCAGGAGTCTAGACATTGCTTAATAGGATGCTCTTAGCTGGGTGTAATCAAGGTGGAATCAAGTCCAGGGTGCATCTTAATCTGGGGTTCAAATGGAGATGGACCCGCCTGCAGGATCAGGAGCATTCCTTCTGGCTATGGAACTGTAGCTAGTCTTGTTAGCCAACAGCGGTTCCTAACTCCCAACGGTTCCTTTCCAGGAGGACTTCTCTGTAAGTCTTTCTTAGATCCCTGATGTTGATGTCTTCAGAGTAGGTCTCTAGCCGCTAGCAAGGCTAGGACTTTGATAATATAGTGATGGCAGTGGCTATCCCACCTTTTCCTTATGGCTATAACTGAGACAAGGGTTCTGCCGCACAGAGGGGGAGCGGCCACAGGAAGGCACTGATGTGAGAAGGCAAGATAATGGAAAGTACCTTAAACCTGTCTCTTAGCGATCTGACCTTTGTTCCATGGGACTCTTAGGGGCCTAGGTGTGAGATGAAGGGTGCGCGTGTGCACCTAGCACAGGAATGACACAGAAGGCAAGGAGCAGCTGTCGTTTTTTTGGCCTATTTTGAAATGCTGGCCGATAGCAGGTCCTCAGGCCTCGCTCTATGCCTGATCACGTCCATCAACCTATCTCTGCCTTTTCTACTACTTTTCTGGATGTTGGGGTCAGTGGGATTTGTCACGCAGCACTGACCAGGATGGTCAACAGACGTTCTTGCTATTATAAACTGTTTCTGGAAGATGAAGCTAGTGATGTCTTGATCATTTTCCCAGCCTCTCTGTTGACCTTCCCATGGGGAGGACGCTGGTATAGTTCAGCTAGTCCATGAGTGTTGAACTAAAATGCTTGCCAGGTGGTTTAACGAAGCCCAGGACTGCAGCTCCCGGGAATCTGAGGAGGTTGGAAGGCAGTGGGGAGGGGAGTAGGCATGGGGCGGGAGAAGAGCATAACTTAGATGACAAGGCTGGCGGGAGGAGGCGTGGGGAAATCTGGAAGGTTCCAGTGCCTAAGGCCCTGCTCCATAACCCTGGTGGTCATGTTTACCCTCACACCTCCCCCCACAGGCTTTCTTCAATTCTTGCCCAGCTATTTCTCCATCCCTTCTAAGTAGTGTCTCCATGGACTCTGTTGAAGGGGTAAGAAAAGGCTAATGCTTTCAGAGATGTAGACTGAGCTGGGCTGGGAAGGAACTTGGACTTGGAGCCAAAGTTGTCTTCAGGTTGCAAGTGGAAGTCATTGAGCTCTTTATAGATTTCACTTGGACCATCTTTTTTCAGTCTTTGAGGTGATGAAACTTAAGCCTGGGGCAGGGAATGAGCCTTCCTCACTCATGCAGCTTTGGAATGGTGGGTGGGGATGCGGCTAGTCTGGGAGCTCCTTTCTCTAGATGCCGCTAGTCTGGGAGCTCCTTTCTCTAGCAGTCTTCACCTGTCTGCTGTTCACTGATGTTGGCAGGACAGGCCTGCCCCAGCTCCAGTCCAGCCGTTCACACCAAGAACTCGGACTCCTGACCCCGGGTTTCTTCTTTCCCACCCTTCAGCTCCTCAAAGTACTGCAGCCTCCTGGTCACCCTATGCTCGCTCGCAACGTGTCCAGCATCAACAGTGACTGCAAAGATTCTCTCCTAGCAGGGACAGAAACAGTTTGAGGCTTGCATGCCTGGGCAGCTGAGGGCTTCAGAAAATAAAACAGAAAGTAAATCCTGTCATTTCTGGGTAAGGTCACAGCCCCAGGAGTCTCCTCAGAGGAACAGAGGACCCCTTAGCTGTAGGAAGGAGTGGTGGGGGTTACATGGAGCTGTGGCTGTGGCTCACCTGTACAGAGGAGGGAGGAGACCAGATTTGGAGCTCTGAGGTAGGAAAGTGGAGGATAAAGGTTCCAGTGCCACAGCAGCGAAGTCAGGAATCTTACCGTGCAATCATGGAAGGCAGCCCCGAAGTCAGGAATCTAAAGGTGCAAACATGGAAGGCAGCCCCGAAGTCAGGAATCTTACCGTGCAAACATGGAAAGCAGCCCCGAAGTCAGGAATCTAAAGGCGCAAACCCAGAAGGCATCACAAATCCATTGCGGGGAAGGGTTTTGTCACTCCTGAAAGAGCTAGGGGTCAGCTCTTGGAAAGTCTGTCTTCAGGGTTGGGAAGTGGGGAAACGAGGTGCCTATGTTTCTTCTGCAGCCAGAATAGGTATGGGAAGAATGGAGAAAGGTGGCCAGGCTGAGAGATAAGGGCTGTGTGTCTCTCCTGGGCTGGAAAGCAGCCTGGGCCCGGCCGGATGAGTGCTATAATGAGAGACATTGTGAGCCAGGGGCCAGTTGCTGTGAGAGCTCAGATGGGCTGGCATTCCTCCGAAGCACAGCCTGACTTCCGAGAAAACACTCTAAAAATGGTCAGTGACCCAGGGGAAGAGCATACACACACACACACACACACACACACACACACACACGCTCTTTACCTCCTCTTCCCTACCACAGCATACAGACTGCAGACAGTGATCTCTTGGGATTTGGGCCTTGGGATGGCATGAAGCCCCACCCACCTACACACGGCTACTTATAGACACATCCATCACATACTGTACTCAGCCGCACAGCCACTTGGAACACACATAACCACAGACAAGTATTCACGGGCTGTAGCATACAATCTCACAAATCACACGGCGAGATGGAACCATGTACAATCAGCCATTTCTCCTGTGCGTAATCAGACCCAGCTGCACACAATTACACGGTGATTCTGAGTCACACAGGGCCTGGCACCGCAGTACCCAACCACAATCACACTCAGCCACACTCTTCAGCACATGGTAACACGCAGTGCAGGCACAGGCAATCCAGCTAGCCGATCCCAGCGGGGATCATAGGGAATGATAAGGCCAGCTGTGAAGTGGGCCTTGACTCAGCATTGGGAGCAGGGGCTGGAGGGACCCGGTTCTCAGAGTGGAAGGTGGTGAGGACCCTGTCGAGTCAGGGATGGATGAAGAAGTCCACTCTGACCTCCCGAGAGTCCACTTCCTGATCGCCCCTTCAAAGTAGCAGAAAACAGGAAGGTTCCTCTCTCCTGACAGAGCCCAGGATGCTGCCTCCTGTGCTACACACCCCTTCCCCTCTGCTTCCCCCACCCCGCCGCTGGCCTGCTGCAGGAAGCTGGGATCAGCCAGGCTGCAGTGAGTCATCAGGAATGGGGTCAGGAAGGCCAGGCAATGGGTGACCACAGGGCTTGTCATTGCTGGAGCTTCTGAGGGTGGGACTGCTGTTCACCAGAGGTTACCCATCAAGGGCCGGAGAGGGACAGGGTAGTGGCCCATTTCTCAGCCAACCTGTTCTCAAGGCCTCTTGACTCTCTGCAGACTCCCAGGAAGCAGATGGCAGAGGCTGTCTATGTGGTCCCCAGCTAGACATGAAAAGGACAGCCCTGCTTCCCAGACCCGTGACCCATGCATTCATGTAGCTCTTGTCGAGTGCCTACCATTTCAAGGTGCATGCCTCTACCTTCTGGTGGCTCTAGGACACGGATGTGTGAGAGAGAGCAGGTTTAGACACTCTGCTGCCGTGTTGAAGCTGCTAGGGCCAGCTGCTTTGTGAGCCCTGAACAGCCCGCCCCTGCTGTGGGGTTTGGTTAGTGGCCTTGAGATGCACTCACTTCTCTAGAGTCCAGAATCACTTCTAGAGAGCTGAAGATGTTAAGTCTGACATCTGAGGGTAACCTTTGTAAGCCGATGGCCTTCTGCAGCAGGCTGATTCTTCTGCTGTCTGGGTGTCATGGCTGACGTCCACTATCACTGGACCAGGATAAGGTGGTCCTTTCTTG
Source organism: Microtus ochrogaster (assembly GCF_000317375.1). Lineage (NCBI taxonomy): Eukaryota > Metazoa > Chordata > Mammalia > Rodentia > Cricetidae > Microtus > Microtus ochrogaster. Next base: position 973,194 of record NW_004949123.1, on the reverse strand, counting down.
GCCTCAGAGTAGTTGCTCAAAATCCTGTGAATTGAACACATGTATGCTAATGAAGCCACCCTGTTAGGTGGGGGAAACAATGTTCCCCGGTGTCTGGTCCTTGGCTGGACTCCCCCACATCCCTCTCAAGATTCTTCCTCAAACAAGATGGCTTTCCCCACCATCCTTTCTTCTTTGTCGCAGGGCTCAGCCTGTCTCTTTCTCTGGGGCACCAACATCAGAAGGCTGCATCCTGTTTCCACTGGGTTCCTTTTCTGGCTATCTCTGAACATGAAGAGACTCTGGCTTTCCTCCCAGTCCCTCTAGTTAGATGGGGGAAAGCCGCAGAGGTTCGGCAATTCAGAGAGTTCTCCTGTCCTGCCCACCAGCCGTCATCTCAGCCTCCAACTACAGTGCAGTGCCTCTCAGATAGAGATGGTGTTTAGACGTAAAAACCCATAAAAACACGAACAAAACCAGGGGACATTGTGTACACTATTATTATCATTCTTTTTTATTGTTGTTGGTTTTTCAAGACAGGTTTTCTGTGTAGCCTTGGCTAACCTGAAACTCACTCTGTAGACCAGGGTGACCTCAAACTCGGAGATTCTCCTGCCTCCCCAGCGCTGGGATGAAAGGCATACACCACCACCGCCTGGCTCATAGTATTTTTTATTTTAGAGCAAGAAAGATAAGACCTTTCTTAGCAGAAACCCACGAAACCTTGACATATTTAAATGCATGCAGTTAGCCCAGTTTAGGCAGCAAAAGCTCTAAGTCTCTACAAAATTAAAACACAAAGGACAAGCTGGGAGAAATGTCTATGACAGATGAAACAAATGGTTTGTATCCATGAGCTACAAAGAGTTTTCACAAGTCAACAAGAAAAGGAAAAGATAAACAAACCAACCACGAGGAGAACAGAGGGCGGGGCGAGCGACTCCTAGAAGATTTACAATTGGCTGGCCAATGAGTACGTGAAGAAATGCTAAGTGCTAGCCCTTGTGATTTCAAAAAGCCAGGTCAGACCTGTGAGGGCAATATGAAAATATGAAAACGAGGAAGAACGTTTACAAAACAGGAGAGAAAAGACACGTCCAGACGTTACACTTAGCAGTATCTCTTACAAACTGGCAATGTATAAGCCCTTTGACCCAATGACCCCATGTGCAGGAACTTATTCTAAAGACACATTATCATATTTTGATATTCATAGAGCTTTGGGGAGACAGTGTTCACGGGGCTGGGCTCAGGCTCTCTCTGCCCATGTAGCACCTGGGGCATTCAAGTTTCATGGTCCAGAGCTTCTCCTTGGTTCTCCTTGAGCCCACATAGGTCCCTACCTGCCCTTTCCCAACAAGCCAGGTTTCTTTGGAAAATTCCACTAACTTTGGGAAAGCTGTCTACTCCTCAACTCCAGACTCGGGTTGGCTTGAACCCAGTCCCTCAGGACTTTCTAGCCTCCCCGGTGCCATTGATCTAGATGTGGGCACCTGCTCTTAACCTGTGCTCTCATGACGTATCACAGGAATTCGGTGGAAGTCCCAGGTCAGGTGGTTTTTCCCTATAGTGTGGCCAGTTGTATGACTCTGACTACTTTAGCTATTTTTAATACAAGAATGAAGTCTGAGCCAAGAGAATCTTTGGATCCAACTACACTCAAATTCCATGCAGTCCCTGGGCTTTTCTGATGCGGGAGGCAATACATGTTCTCGGATGTCTGAACTGGCTTGGGAGAAACGTTTGTGAGCTTGCCATGGAAGCTTCTCTGCAAATACATAATCTCTCCCTCTGGTGGACAATAGGGTTCCACACCTCTAGGAGGCTCAGCCCCAGAGAGCAAAGGTCTGTCAGTTCTGAGGAGCTAGGGAAGCCCCAACTTCCTCCACCCAAGGCTTGGCTGCTTTGGAATAGGTCTGGGATGGTGTGAGGAGGAGACGGAATCTCTTCAAGCGTCTCTTCTGGTGGTAGCGTTATCTGCGGCCCCTGGCATCCATATACCCAAAGAGTCTGGAATGTTCTGGTGGAATCTCCACCCTGAGCCCCATCCCCCACCTTTCTCCAAACCCTGCTACATCTCAGAAAGCCCACCAAATAATGGCTCCTCCCCCGGAGATGCTCAAAACCACTCCAATAGGGTATTTAAATTGCCCCCCCCCCGAAACCAGACAGGGTTTTCCAGTCTCTCCTATCTCCTCTCTTGGGGGCTGGAAAACCATCCAGGAGTGTTTTACTCATTAAACCTGGGCCTTTTCTAATTCATTTTGATTTGGTCTGATTTGGATTGCTGCGCCGGCAGAGAGCTTATCGGGATGCAGAACCTTTTTAGCTTCCTGGAGCAACATGAACAAGCCAATAGGGCTATACTACCCCACCACAGTGGTTTCAACTGAAATCATCAACAGAGTACTCACTGGAGGCCTATCCTTGTGGAAGATGCTCTGGAGCCTTAAAAAGATGGAGACTAGGCATGGTGGTGCACATCTGGAATTTCAGCACTCCCAGCACTCCAAAGGCAGAGGCAGTAGGATTGCTGTAAGTTTGAGGCTAGACTACTTGACATAGAACAAGTCAGGATAACCTGGGATTCATAGCAGGACCTATAAATTTAAAATATAAAATAAGCCAAAAAAGATGGAGAAAATGTCTTTACATACTGGCAAGAAAACTAGCCCCAAACTACCTCAAAGTTATCTCTAAGGCTGGATCCTTGACTTTACTGCAGAAAGGAATTTTCGGAAGGGCCAGTATGAAACACAGTTGAGGGTTATTAAAGGCATCTTAATAGAAAAAGAGGCACCCAAGGGAAGCATAATTCACCTAAGTACACTAAGCGCAGGTTGACTTCCTTGTCTTTACCATAGCCATATCTATGGTTTTGATGAGTTTTGAAGAAATTATCTCCAAGGGTTGCTAAGCAGCTGAACGGAGACCACAGGGTGGTTCCTATCACACACTGGTCAGGATTACTGTTGATAAGGTTAAAGCCTAGATCACAGGAGTGTAGGGAGTTAGAATGTTTTTACTGTAAACACCAGTCTTGTGTGAGATTCCTAGAAAGTATTGGGGTGGAGCAAGGCCACACTGAAGGCCATTAATCTTAAGCATGGTTCATTGTTAATTTAACATTATTATTTGAACCATCACCTCAACACAGCTCTATAAAAGAAATGCCGTCTCTAGGGCAGCAGTCTTCACAGAAAATGCTAGCTGGGCTGGAACGTTGGATGTTCAGCTAGCCAGAGGCTTCAGCGGACTCTGAGTGAGGGGCTCTGGCCCTGCCCAGATCCCTGTCACTTTCCTTGTTTTCCTAGCCGGCCTCTTTTATTTTGTTAGAACTCTGCTTCTTGGGCTACAGAAATGGCTCGGTGAGTAAAGTCCTGAGGCCCTGAGTCCACACCCTCAGCATCCATGTTATAGATAAATCAGTGACTATAAACAAACAAACAGGCTGGGAGGCAGAGACAGGAGGGCTCTGAGGGCTCACAGCCCAGCTAGTTCAGTCACAGTGTTAAGCTTCCAGGTCCAGTGAGAGAAATCGTCTCTCAAAATAAGGTAGAGAAACAATTGAGGAAGAAATCTTGATGCGAATTCCTCAAGCACACATGCACACATTCCACACACAGGTGCACATATTCACACACACAAGCTCACACACACAGGCACACACATTCACACACACACATGCACACACTTTCACACATACATAGGCACACAATTCACACACATGTGAACACACATTCACAAACGCACATTCACGTACATGTGCACATGCATTCACACTCAGGCACATATATGTATATACATTCACACACACGTATACACTTTCACACATACATAGGCACACACATTCACACACGTGTGAAAACACATTCACAAACTCAGGCATGCACATTCATTCACATGTGCACATACATTCACACACATGCATACATATTCACAAACTCAGGCACACACATTCACATGCAGGGACACACAAAACTATGATGCTATCTCAACAGAATAAGAACCAACTTTTTTCTGGACCTGGAGAACTCTGAATGATTTATATTTTATAACTTCTTCATATTTACTAGTTTTAAAAATTATTTTTCTTTATTACTTGTATTTATTCTCTGTGTTTGTGTACGCATGGAGGCTAGAGAACAACCTGTGAGGGCGAGTTCTTACCTTCTACCATGTGGGAAGCAAACTCAGGTCATCAGGCTTACCAAGAAGTGTTGTCACTGGGTGAGCCATCTCCCTGGCCCTTAGATACAATTCTAAGAAAAGTTATTACAGCCTTGGACCCTAGCCTGTAGCGCCCTACTTTTTGTGGAGGTAACAGAGGACTTGAGGGAGCTCCTAGTGGTTGAATAAGCAAGCACACACCTCAGCCTCTCTGGAATGCCCAGGTCCATGCAAGATGACTTCAGGATGGGTGGACTTCACAGTGGGGCTGTGTGTTCAGTTATGTTGGGCTGGCGTGTGGTGCCCAGTCATGGTGAACTGATTTAACATGCCAGGTAGCTCAGTGATGATCCACTGGGCAATTTTGTTAGAAGGGAATAGTTGGGGGGCAGGGTGGGATTGGATAGATGGCTCAACATTTAAGAGCATTTACTGTTCTGGCAGAGAACCCAGGTTTGGTTCTAAGCACCCACGTGGTGGCTCACAACCACCTGTAACTCCAGTTACAAGAGATCTTCTGATGTCTGCATACAGCAGACATGCTTATGGTGTGCATGCATACATTCTGGGAAATACATCACTGTGTAGCACTTTCCTCCTAGAACCAAGCATTCCGTTTTACAGGGTAGCTCCTTAATTCAGAAGGTCAACAACTCAAATAGCTTCAGCAAGTCCCTGAAACTGACTGGATTCACTAGCCCCCCCCCCCCAAGAGTAACCAATAAAGATTTGCCAGCATCATTTTCAGACAAACTAGGTTGCAAAAAGACAGACAAGCTTAGCTGCCTAAAAGAAACAGAGACCAGGCAAGCAGCCTAAAAAGAAGGAGACACCAGCTGAGCTCCCTGGAAGAGGTTTAGTGCAGCTGAGCCATCTGGAAATGACCCTTCTCAACCTGCTGAGCTTCCTGCAGGCTAATGCCATGTGCTCAGAGTTTTCAGCTTTCATGCGCTGTCACCCGTGCTGGTGTTGAGTTTGGTGATGCAACTGTCTTGGAGTCGTGTCTGCTCCTGTAAGCAACCTTTCTCCAAATTCCTGTAAATAACCTCAATAAAGCTCATTGCTCACCATGTTCAACGTTAGTGGTGTGTGTGCATTGGTTAGTCGTGGTAGGCTCTCTATCTGGGGAATAGTCATGTGTGTTGCATCTCTGCAGGAAAAGTCTGCCACACAACACACATACATAAAATAAAAATGAATAAGTCTTATGAAGAAAGCGAGGAGGAGGAAGAGAAGGGCAATGAAGACAGTGGCTAGGGCAGTATGCGGAATAGTGATCCCCAAAGACCTGGCCTCCCCATCTCTTGGCATCCATGTAGCAGATATAACTAAGTTAAGGATCTGTGATAGGCGGAAATGTTTGAGTTATTACCACAGTAGGACTCTAAGAGGAAGGTGGGGGAGAACGGACACAGAGATGCAGTGACTTGAGAGGCTCAGCTGTAAGCCAAAAGTGCCTGCAGCTAGTAGAAACCTAAGCAGGCATCAGTGCGTTGTCCCCTACTTACCTGCAGACGGCTTAATTTCAGGGTGTACTTATGCCTGCAAAAGCCAGATGTAGTAGCGCACACCTTTAACCCCAACACTTGAAAAGTAGAGGCAAGTGGATCTCTGTGAGTTCGAAGCCAGCCTGGTCAACAGAGTTCTAGGACAGGGAAGGATATATTGAGAGATACCTTCTTGTCAAGGAAAAGAAAGCACACTGTGCAGAAGAAGGCTTTGATGGCTTTTGGATCCCACACTGTCAAGGCTGAGAAGAAATCTCAGTTCCTTTCCCTGGATACTTTTGAGAGGGGCTCTGAGCGGGCTAATGAGTTCTGGCACCTGGGGTGGGTCGAGGCATGGCGCCTACCCTGGCTCTCCTCTAGCCCTGGCTGGGGAAGGGGAGCACGTTGCCTAGCAACCTGGAGGTCTGCTGAGGCTTCCCACTGTGCCCTGATTTCCCTGCCGTGGGGCATGCATGCGGAGATTGTTAGAAGGCTGGAGGGTATTTAAAAACAAAACAAAACAAAACAAAGGCCAGAAAACACCCTGCCTCCGCTCAGAATGACTCTCTCCTTTTCTAAAACTGGAATCTGCTCAGGAGTTGAGTTTCCCTCTCCAGCAGTAGTAAAATGTGTCATTCCCTCAGGCTCTGTATGTAGGTTTGTGCCTGGCTGCAGGGGAAATTGCTATTAATGGTTATTTCTACCTCATGTGAAGTCCTTGGTGAGCCACTGGTGTGAAGAATGACAGTCCCTTGCACAGCTATCGTGACATCTCCCACAGACCTTCCTTGAGGAAGTAAGATTTTTGCCTGCCCTGATATTCATAGTCTCTTGGGTAATACAAAATAATTCTTAAATAGAAATAAGTCAGTTACATAAATATCTTTTATGTCAGGGACTGTCATAAGTAGTTTTGTGTATGAACATATACACTTATTACAACCATAGGGTAGATACTATATTACCACCTTTACTTTTTAATATTTTGAGTGAAGGTGCTCTATAGCCCAGGTTGCTCTCAAACTTGTGATCCTCCTGCTTCAGTCTCCTGAGCGCTGAGTTTACAGGAGTGAACCACTGTGCCTGGCTAGTACCTTCATGTCATAAGTACTTGAGGCACAAAGGTCAAAGGCTTGCTTTAAGGCACAGCTCCCAAGTAGCTGAGCTGGGATTTGAACCCAACCTGTAGGGCTCCGGGGTCTGTGTTCTTGTAGCCGGTACTGGGGAAGCTTTTTCTCTATCCAAAGTCAGGTACTAGGTACCTAGTTTAGTTAGTGCCTGGGTCCCGCAGCAATCTTGTGATCAAGTTTGTGGGAGCCTAGAAAGTTCCCCAAGAAGCATATACCCAACCTCAATCCCTCTTGTTCTTGTCAGGCTTTTCCAAGTCTGTCTGAATGAGCTGTAGAAGGATTCTTCATATCTGCACTTCAGGCTGTGTCGGGGGAACAGATAATGAAGTCCCCAAGCCTGAAAGCCTAGAGCCACCCATTCCAGATAGGCAAGATCAGTAGCCATGTAACTTTAGCCTGCTAAGACACGAGGTAGCCAGCAAGCCTTTTTCCTTTCCCTAAAGACAAGGTGCAACACAGGGAGGAAGAGCACCTCAGCACCCTGGGTGATGGGCACCTGCTCTTTCTGCATTTGTAGGTTGGCATGGTGAAGCGAGTCCTGAGCGCTTGGCGCCTGTTCCAAGAACACAGGAAAGGCGATTTGCTGGGTTTCCTCTGCACAGGGAGGTGAACTCCAGCTCCTCGGCCTTGTCAGTGAAGGAGGGTTAAAAACCATACGCTTCTCCTAGAGAAGCGTTCACTGTGGAAAGTTCCTCTTTGGCTGCGAGGGCTCACCGCTGAGGGCCCTAGCCCATGGATTCAGACAGGCGGATGCTGGGAGCCTTCAGAGAGGAAGGAAAACCTGTCAAGGGCTGGCTGCCAGTGGACAACTCTGGTCTGACAGGCTCACGTCGTTACCTCCTCCCCCCATCTACCGCCAACCCACAGCAAAAATAGCAAACTAAAAAGAACGTCCCGCGTGCTGTGATGGGCCTGCTCTCCCATCATCCTCCACGAGAGCCTACCTTATCCACTATCTTGTACATTGGGGTCTTCCAGACTTCTGAGTGTGGTCTGATTCTGCCTTCAAATAGTCAGGATGAGTAGGTCTGGGTGGGTGTCCTGAGGGCCAGGATGGAGTCAGCATCCAACCCCAGCGCCAACCAGGCCTCAGTGAGCCTGAGTGGTGACCCCGGGGGAGGTCAGAGGTCTTCACCCACCTTTCCTGTCCCCAGAGAGAACTCCAGGTTCAGCCTGGCCTGGGGTTCCTGCTGCCATCCTTCCGTGCTGCTGTCCCCAAAGCTTTCTTTCACCAGAGAGGATCAAGGCAGAGGAGGACAGTGAGTGAATCTTCTGGGCCTGTGGAGGAGGCCGAGAGCTGGGTGTATCCTGGCCAGAAGCCCAGCAAAAAGCCTGAGTGTGTTATGAAAAGATAATATCGTTCTGCCTTTTGGGCAAAAGCTCTTGGTGATGTCCTCGCCCTGTGACCTCTGTCCGGGCACCGTGACCCCTGTTCTGATTACAGGGCTCGAGGCCTGGCCACAGTACGCTACAGGGATTGATGGATGTGCCTTCGATCCGCGGACCTCATTGCTGTGGCAGAGCAGAACTGAATTCATCTTAGGGATAGTTTTATGTCATGAGCAAGCCTCAGGCATAGAACTGCTGTGGCTTAAACCTCATCCTCTCCCTGCTGCCCTCCCTCTGCAGCAAGGCCCGTGGAAGCTTGCCCTTGGGAGGGGACAGTGAGCCACAGCTCAGTTTGAAGAGAAATCCCTCCCCAGTGTTTCTGCTTAGACTATGGTTTTGGGGAACCCAAACCATTAGGGGACACTTTGTCCTTTGCAATCAAGTCCAGAAGACAAGGGCACTGAGCCACTGCACCCTTGGTGACCCCAGACCACCTCAAGAGCTGCAGCCTCACTGACAGAAGGAAATGAAGCAGACAAGCGTACTTAGAAGAAAAGGACACCAGATTCTGGATACCAAGGATCACAGGGGCAGGAGGGCAGAGGTCAAAGATCAGGAGCCTGGGTGTCTGGGCATTGGGGAATACTCTCAAGTTGACCATGGCGAGCTGTCTTTTTTCTTCTCTGGCTGATGGTGGGCACAGAGGCTGAGTAGGGTCAGGGGAGCCCAAGCCTAGGAACCCACTGACTTCTGCTATAGCCCTCCCAAGGGAGTTACATGGGGTCATCTTACCACATAGCCTTGATGGCTGCAGCCTGAGGAGACAAACTGGCCCTGGTCTTACTAGCGGAGGAGAGGAGGAAGAAGAAGAGGAGGAGGAAGAGGAGGAGGAGGAGGAGGAGGAGGAGGAGGAGGAGGAGGAAGAGGAGGAAGAGGAGGAGGAGGAGGAGGAAGAGGAGGAAGAGGAGGAGGAAGTGGCTTTCACTGAACACCTCTCTCCCTAGCTGTGTGTTGAGCATTAGGGGACATCATTATCAGAATGGTTTACAGATGTGAAGATCAGGGAGAAGGCCTCCTCAAGGCCAGTGTCAGGAGCCAAATGGAGCCAAAGAACCTGCTTTACCAACTGTGCTTCCCAGCATTTGGGCCATTTCCTTCCTTTTTGGCCCTAGGAACCATTAGGCTTCTTTGAACCTCTTAAGTACAGAGCTCCTAGGGTCAGCCATAAGTCCCAGCCATAAGAATCCAGGGAATTCGTCCCCTGCCTTTGCTGAGTCTCCTTACTGCTCTTGAAAGAGCAGCAGGGGGAAGATGGGGGTGGTTGGAGTGTCCTAAGGGAGGGCCTAGAATCGGTTTCTTTAGCAGGGTAATCTCCAGGAGCCTTCTCCTTTGTGACCCCAGGGAAGGTGGGGATGGTTGAGGAGGGAGAGGTTGGAAAAACTGCAGCGAAATCAGAATAGTTCCTGCCCTTTTCATGGGGTGGAGCTGGGAGTTCAAATCCCAGGGATATGCATGTCCTGTCGTCACTCAGTTTTCATGCTTCAACAGCCTTGTCTCTGCCACTTCATACCCAGGCCAATGGCTGGCCCTGGGGCTTGCCTCAATCTTATCCTTGAAATCATGGTGGGGTGTAGGTGTCCCACCTTCCCAAGAGTGGCTTTGCCCTTTGAGGAGTCCTGGGAAGTGACATGACTTGCTGGAAGGTCAGGGGGAGCCTAGAGGAAACATCCTAGAGAGGAGTGCATGTAGTGCATTATGGGAGTGCAGATAGGATAGGGCAAGGACAGAGCGCATTCAGGGAAAGCACAAGCAACCCAGGCATGGTGGCACACACTCGAGAGGATGAGGAAGGAAGGTTGCTGAAGCTCCAGTTCAGCTAGGACCAAAACACTGGACTATTTCGGGGATGGGGTGCGGGGATGGTGGGGGAGGCCATGTGGCTGTGCTTCAGGATTGAGGCACGGAGAACAGTGGGAGGTACCAGTTGGTGCACACAGTGTCCACCACATTGCAGAAGAATTCTGTGATGAGCGCCCTGGGCAGTTGGGTCCTGTGGGGCAATAGTTCTGGCCTGGCCCTGGTAGTCATCCTCCCGCAGCTGGAGGGAAGCCCGCTGGCTGGAGAAGTGAACAGGACGCGAGGGACACACACATGTGGCTGCTGTGAGTTGCCTTTACGGAGACTGCCGCCGCCACTGATGAGTCAGTGGTCTGTGTCCCGTGCCAGCACTGCTTCCTGGGATTGGGATTCAGGGAAAGGCAGGGTGTGAGGGAGCAGGCAGGGCGCTGCTTCAGCCTCTGGGATGCAGCAAGGGAGAAGCCTCAGCTTTGCTTCCTGCACCAGCTTACACCCAGAGAAACAGCTTTCTCTGCAATGAGTCTGAGACCCAGGCTTGCATCCCGAGGGTACATAACCCTATGCCCAGTCCCCCATGCCCCTTCCCCTCTTACTGCAAGCCTTAACACCCAGGGATGACTCAGAGGGATTAGGAGACGGATGTCTGTGTTTCCTTTCTCTCTGAGGTAAATGGGTCTTAGTCTGTCAGCTATCTTTGCTTGAAGATTTTAAAGTCCTCTTGGTACCATTGCCCTGCCCTGAAGCCAGGGTTCTTCTGTAGCCTGCATGCTCTAGACTACTCCTTCATGGCCACTGGATCTTAAGAGAAATGTCAGTAATTGACCAAAGTCAGTGGCCCTTCTGCTACACACCCGAGATTCCTCAAAGGAAGGGCCATTGGGTAGGCTGTCAAATATACAGGTAAGGATTGGATGAGGTTCCTCAGAAGATGGCTCTGGAGCCCAGCAAGTCCAGACCCCAGGTCAAGAGAGCCTTCTTTGGAGAATCCTTTGGCTCTTTTCCAGGAGTCCATATAGAGTGAGTGGGCTGCTTCCGTGGAAGGGAATTTGGGCATTGATCTCAGCTCTAGAGAGGGAGGGCTGCTGTCACCATGGCCCTTACCCCACACAGGGAGGGCCTCAACACGGCATGCATTGCTGGCTCAGGCACATTGCACCCCATCCACAGCTGAGGTTTATGGGAGGTCTTCAGGAGATGCAAAGGCAGGCTCCTTGGGGACACTGGCGTGGGGGACGCTGGTGAAAGAGCAGGTGCCTCTAGGGAAATTCCAGACAGAGGAAAAACAAAAAGGATGGAGGCAGGCAGGAATGGTTACTCCATGAGCTGTCCCTTCCCAACCAGAGTGGGTGGAGCTGAAGACTTGCTGAGTAATGCCCTCAGGGGACAGCCAAAATGAAGAGGATGTGTCGCCCTCGATGGGCTCAAATGCCAATGAAATTACACTCCTGGCCTCAGATTCCCCATTGGTCAGAATGACAGGGTGCTCTTCTGAGGAAAACTCGTTCCAAAAGACCTGAGTTCTGACTCTTTAGACTCCATCCCTTCATTCCCTCATTCGGTCACAAACAGCCAAATGTGGTGCTGCGGGGCCTGGAGGGGAAGGCAGTGCTAAAAATGGTAACACCGACCACCACCCGGCAAGGCCTTAGCATGCAGGTGAGGGCCGCCGAGAAGACTTGGCTCTGCTGATTTGGGAAAGGGCCACTGTAGAGAAGTCAGTCTTTCTTGAAGAAAGAGCGGGGGACAGTGGGAAAGGACATTCCAGGCGAAGGCCAGGAGACACAGCAGGGCCAGAGCAACTGAAGGAAGCAGGAGGCAGGACCTACAGCCTGTAACGTAGAGGCTTTGCCAGCCCTCTTGATGCTGAGTGGGCCTTGGTCTCATGTGGAGAGTAAAAGCCGGATCCATGAAGGCCCAGGCTCACACCTGGTTTCCACTACAGAGGCTGCTGAGTGAGGGTCGGTACTTACCGCCCCATACCTCAGTTTCCTCCTGTGTCACAGGGTGACCGTGGTCCCGGAGGTTCTGTGAGAACACAGTGTGGTAGTGCTTTGTAAACTCTAAGCCGCTTTACAACTGGGAGGCATCACTGGGTAACACTTCGGCAGCAGCCTTAGCACCCAGGCACCCTCAGCTTTGACCTTTAGGAGCGCTACTTCCTGAGCAAAGGTCGCGAGGCCATTCTCACCAGTCACGTTAGTTCTCAGGAGCTGGGTGAGGTTGGTCTTCTGACCTTTCCATTCACTCTGGGGTCCTTTCGTTTGAGACTAGGGACAGCTGACCAGAGGACCTGGACCGTGCCCGGGGAAAGTCGGAGGCAAAAGCAGAGACTGAACTGATCTGCAGGCTAAGGGTGGGGTGTGTGTGTGCAAGAGCCGGGATAGCCCCCTCCCGGTGGGGCGCGGACCTGTGGCAAGGCAGGACAGTGAGAGCTGTGAGTGGGGCCAGGAGCAGTCAGCAACACTATCAGGCCCTGGGATGTGGAGAAAAGGTAGAGAAATTAAGTCAGGAAGACAGTCTGCCTCCATCCAGTTCCCTCTGCGAGCCCATGGCTCCACCTGACTGTTAAGACTTCCTTTCCAACCACCTAGCCCCATGCTGCCGGTATTAGAACAGATTTTGTTCCTGTCAGTCCCCGGAGCCCCTGGGCTCTGCCTGGGCATGTCCCCAGGGGTCAGTGACTCAGCTGTCTTTATTTTATTTCATTTTATTTGCTAGAGGGTTGAATCCACTAGCTGCTGAACCCTGGTTCTCAGGGGGTCATGCCTCCACATGAGACCAAGTCCTTAGTAGCCAGCCTGGCTCCTGCCCCTCTTCCTTGCCTTTGCCACTGGCCCCTTTTGTCAGCAGCACCTTAGCACTGCGACCCGATGACTCTTCGCACTGAGTAGGCGCCATAAATATTTGTTGAATGAAATTCTTGCCTCTGGCTGGGATTTTCCACTGTAGCCAAAAGGCTGCTCCCACCCTTGCCACGGCCAGGCCTGTTTTGGAGTCCACCAGATATGTATGTTCACCATGACTTCTCCTCCTTGCCACACCCATCCCTCCTCACAGCCATCCCTTCAGAATGCTCCTCGGAGACACAGCCTCCCTGTGGGCCCATGGCTGCCTGAGAACTCCGTCGCTCCACCCACTGTGAGCTTCTTGACCTCTGTCCTCTGTTTACTCCTTGTTTTTCCTCCTCTGCACGTGTCTCGGTGGCGTGGCTGAAGAAAACAGGCCCACAGGAGGCTCCATCAGCGCCCTATGGAACCCAGGCCCAGAGAGGCAATAGATCACGCCGATGGCCACAGAACCAGTACTGTGGGAAGCTCTTCAGGCTGGCCTGACCTTTGAACCTTTACGTTAGCATTTCCTATAGCCAAAGTTTGAGGACCATCCTCATGGAGATTTGGTGAGGACTAAGTAAGGTCAACTACAGGAAGTTGCTTTGTAAACTATAAAAAAAAAATGCAAGCATTAATCAGTTGTAAAATACATTGGAAATAGCCACATTGTACTAGTTGATAAAGTACTTGCAATTAATTCTATTGTTTCCAAACTAACCATGAACTGAAAATCTGCCTTTCTCTTTCCCTTTTCACATGAATAAATCAACTGAGATTTTCAGTGAATTTGGCTTGGTAGTCGTGTTCCTGGTTTATCTCTATGACTGACCACCACTGCCACATTCATTCTCCTTGACTGCACGGTGTCTCTTCCCTGGAGCCCCTCCTTTCTGTTTTCTAGGCTCTTACCCAGAGCAAGTGTGATTGCCACATCACTCAATGGCTTCCCAGCCACACCACGCTGCTTCCTGCACCCTTTTATGTCACATCCATCCTTCCCAAAGCTGCTAGAAAATTCAGTTTGGCTATTGTCTGTCCACTGAGCACCCCAAGGGCCTATCTTATAGCTAACGGGATACAGCAGGAAGTAAAAATAGGAAGTGGGATTATGGGAAAAAGAACTGCCAAATCCATTGTTATTTGCTGATGATACAATCGCATACCGAGCAAACCCGGGAGAATACATAGCAAGGCAAATATAGCTCATGACTTTTTTAGTTGGCTGCAAAATAACAATTGACACTTATGTAGAATGGAGCTCTTGCCAGCCCTGTCCTAAATGCTCTGTGTGGGCTCCCTTACTCCCCTCTATTCTCGCTGTCTTATTCTGCAGGCAAGGAAAGCAAGACCTGGGCCCCTGGGAGGCTGGACCCAGACCAGGGCTGTTGTACCTGTGTGTTTAGTTGCTCTGCCATCAACAGTTGTGCTGAGTGCCAACAATTCTTCCTCTCAAAAAGTGTTAGGAGGAAAGACAAGGTTGCTACCGCCATCAGAGATGCTGGCATTTCAGGGGTGCCTCATCATCCAGGTCCCCAGACAGTGGTGCTCTTCTTACCCCCAGTGTCTCATAAAACCTTTCACCAAGTTGTTACCAATTTCTGGCCGTCATGTCACTAACAACAAAGGTCCTGGGTTCTAGCTAGGAGTCACCTGGAAGAGAATGCTACAATAAACTCCCATCTCTCTCCCCTTCTAGGAACACATCTTGGGCATAGCAGTCTGCTTTTCAGAGGTCAGCTCTGTCTTCCACAGACTTCCTCTGACTTACATTCTTGTGTTGAAAGTCCCACCCCTAACTGAGGAATTATTGGCAACTGATAGCTGATGAGAGAAGGGAAGTCCTTTTATTTTTAAGTATTTGGCCCCTGGGAGGTTGGCCACACCCCAGTGGATGGCCCCATAGGAGCAGCCTAAATTAGACTTGATAGTTTGAAAAAAAGAGGACTCAGAGTTGTGTGTGTAGGGAAGAGGGGTATTGGTCTGGGAGGAGTTGGGTGAAGGGGTGTGAATATGATCAAATTACACTGTATAAGATTCTCAAAGAACAAAACTCTTCAGAGCTCTTGAAGAAAGGAGAGAGCACTCTAATGAACACTGCTGCTTCTGCCGCTCGCCTAAAAGCAACTCCTTCTGAGTTTCCATGCTTGGAACCACATCATCTGCAGACAAGGATGCTTCGGCTTCTTCCTGTCTGTCCCGTGCATAACCCCTTGGTCTCCTTCACTTGTCTAACTGTTCTAGCTAAGACTTCAAGTAGAATATTGAGCCCTAAACGAGATATCTAAATCTATATCCTTCTCCCAAGGCCCAGAGATTATCACAGAAGAGGAGGCAAAAGACTGAAAGCGTCCAAAGGTGGTAGAAGATTACAAAGAAATAGTGTTCTCCAGACACAACAGGGAAGATATAAACTCCCAGAGAGTTTGACAGCATACACGAGACTGGTTCAAGCTTAGCGAAACAGAATCTCAGCATAGAGGCCGAAGGTGGGAACAAAGTCCCACCCCTAATTGAGGAATTATTTGTAAACAGAGACTGTGCTTTTGCTTCCCTGTCATCCAGACCCAAATATTCACACAAAACTATATTAATTACAACACCATTTGGCCAATGGCTCAGACATATTCCTAGCTAGCTCTTATATCTTAAATTAACCCATTTCTATTAATCTGTGTATTGCCATGAGGCTGTGGCTTACCAGTAAGGTTCTGGCATTTCTTCAGCAGCTACATGGCATCTGCCTGACTCCACCATCTTTCTCCCTGTATTCAGTTTAGTTTTCCCGTCTAGCTCTATTCTGCCCTGCCATATGCCAAAGCAGCTTCTTTATTAACCAATGGTAATAAAACATATTTACAGCACACAGAGGGGAATCCCACATCAATTATTGGCAGAAGATCGCTGATGAGAGGGGAAGTCCTTTTATTTTTAAGTATTTGACCCTGGGAGGTTGGCAATGCTCCAGTGGATGGGCCCATAGGAGCAGTCCGAATTAAACTCGATGGTTTAAAAAAGGGGGAAACTCAAGTTTGAGTGTGTATGGAAGAGAGGTGTGGATCTGGAAGGAGTTGGGTGAAGAGGTGTGACTATGATCAAAACATGTGAAGTCCTCAGAGAACAAAGATCACTTTTTAAAAAAATCATAAAATATTAAAAGAAAAGAGACTCCTTGCAGCCAGATGTCCCAGGCAAAGAACAGCTCCCGTGCCTGTTGAGTCCCAGGGTGGTGTTCACAGCACCATCTTGGGTTGCCAACAGAGCATGTGTTTTGCATTTTCCTCACCACGTGGGAAGTTCTCTGGGCTTGAGGCAGTTCCTCTTCCCCCTCTAGTCAATGTTAGGGTGTGAATAGCACACAGAAAGAGTAGGCCACTTGTTGCCTGATTGATTTTAAATTCTGGCCTGCGGCTTTTCTGCCCAGAGTGGAGGAAACATTTATTAAGTGTGCTGAATGTGTGCCCAGAGTGTTAGGAAGTTCCGTAAGTCATCTTAATCCATGCCATAACCTTGTAGAGAAAGTGTTATCAAACTCCCTTTGAACGGAGGAAACTGAGGTTTCCAGGCTTGAGGAGTTCTTGGCAGATTGAATGCTGGGCTGGAGCCTCCTTGGCTCCAAAGCTGTGGCCTTGCTTTACATCACACTTCTCCCAGGTAGAACACCATCCATGCAGTGGTCTAAATCTGGATGGGGTCCTCAAAAATAGCAGAAAAGTGACTGGGGTGGGATGCTAATGGGACTGGGAGATTCTGAGGCATGGGGCTAGGGAAGGAATCAGGGCTTCTGAGGATTACTGACACCCTCTGGGAGGGCACTAGCCTATTAGTAGGAGTATACCAAACCCCATTAGACTGAACAGTTGTAGAACATCTCTGATCTTGGTCTGACCACAGCATGCGTTGGTCCATTGGTTGGGACCCAAACCAGCGACTTTTCCGGCTAAGAGCTGCATCAGAAGACTGAAGCTGAACCTCAGCACCTGTCACTTGGGCCAACTTAGAAGGCAGAGATACTGATGGAATAAATAACAAAGAGGGAGTCTGGTCCCCGATGCTGGACCTGTGGGCTCAACCTGTTTCCACAAGGAACAGAGGTGATAGGGGCTCAAATGCAGCCTGGAACCTCTCTCATCTCGGCTGTCTCTAATTCATATGTGATCCAGTGACCCTTTCAAGGATGGAAGAAGAAGCTAGAGAGAGAGAGATGTACAGTAGGATGGAGCCATGAGTTATGTGGGCAATGGACGGAAGGGCTAAACTAGCCAGTACAACATTTATTGGGATTGGACATGAGTACTATAGAGCATTTTTTAATTTTTTTCTGTGATAGGTGTGTGTGTGTGTGTGTGTGTGTGTGTGTGTGTGTGTGTGTGCCGGCGCATGCCAACAGACATGCGAGCACTTGCATATGTGTGTGCACCACTTCAGGGTGAGCACTCTTACTATTCTCATTGCACTGATGAGCAACCAGAGGCTTATGGAAACTCAAGCCTCTATCTTGTGGACCCTAAGCCAGGATGTCTGTTATTGTCACAGCCTCAGAGAGTCCAGTGACCACATGCAGGGCAAACCAGCTAGTTCAGGATTGAGATCACCTAGCCCTGGTCTCCCCCATCCCTGCACTGACTCATATCACAGTGATACCCACCCGTTTGTTGGGCCTGTCCCTTGTAGGCAGTCTCCCGCAATGCTCTTCTCTTTGCTTGCTGGAAGAAGAGTGGCGGTTTACACTGAGGTGAAAATGACTCGGGGAGGACCCCAGAGGCTCAGCAAAGAACTCATCACATGCACGCTAGCTCCCGGTCAGTTCCTAGTCCTGCCTGGGTCACGGCAGATGAAAGAGGAGTCCAGAAGATTAGCGGTCCGATGGATGAGATCCTGACCTCCTGAAATGTCCTCCCAAGCTCATGTGTTAAAGGTTTGGTCCCCAGGTGATGTGATGGTGTCAGCGGGGCCTGGTGGGAGGAAGTTAATTCCCTGTGGGCATTCTCTTGACGTGGCTATTGGATCTCAGTCTTTTCTTCCCTCTCTTTGCTTCCTAGCTAGCTCAAGGCAAGCAGCTTCCCCTTGCCATGTGCTTTCTTTCCTCAGGTCCGAAGGCAGTAGCGTAAAATAGACAGAGGCAAACCAAGCGTTTTTCTTCTTGTAAGTCCGTCTCATAGAGAGACAGAGCTCTGACTGAAAATGCTCCTCCCTAAAACAGCGCTCACAACCTTTAATGCCCCAGTTCGGCTAAAGTTGGATGGCTAGTCGGGATGTGGGAGTTCTTAGGAAATGGTAAAGCTATTTAATTATAAGAGCATTTGTATGATTTCAGGAATGTGTGTTTTATGAGAGAACAAAGCCCTGAGCCAAGGGATGAGGACTTAACTAGCAAGGGCGTCTTCCTGGGCACAAAAAGTCCCTCCTGTTTTTCCAGAAACATACCTAACATCCCACAGCTGGCCTCTGGCCGCCTCCCATAAGCCAGAAATCAGGACGAGCTGGTAAAAGACCCTTGTGAGTAACCTCAAGACTGGGCCCCAAAGCAACAGAGCATTTTTTTTAAGGGCAGAAACTCCTGTCTTCAGAGATTGTGGTTGAGCCTGTGGTGGCCAGGAGCCTGTTCCCTAAGAGAGGGGCTTCCAGAGATTGACTCAGGCCATGTCACCACAGCTAGTCTCCATAGGCCAATGAACAGACAGATGTAGTACAACAGGAAAGACTGTACTACACCTGGAAGGCACAGCTGTCTGCTTTGCTAAACACCCAGGTGGCCCTTTGCAGCACAGAGACCACACGGCTTTAAAGGAGGCATAGTGGGGCTTTATAGCAAGCTTTAAGCACACATCTGCATGTGTGTGCACACATATACAGGAAGCAGACACATTCAAATGTGTGTGCATACATGCCCATCAAGAGTGGACAGAAAGAGCTTGCCTTTGGACATGTCTCACTATTCTGTTTTTATTTTTTATTTTTTTGTATTTTTTCTTTGAGGAAAGATCTGGCTATGTAGTCTTTGCTCACTCTGTAGACCATGCTGGCCTCAAACTCACAGAAATCTGTCTGCCTATGCCTCCAGAGTGCTGGGATTAAAAGTCCATGCCAACAGATCCAGCATCATTTTGTCTTTAAGACAGGGCATTACTTTATAACCCCAAACTTGCGATACTCCTGCCCCAGCCTCCCAAGGCTGGGATTACAGCTGTGTCCTGTCATGCCTGGAAAAGCAAATGAACTCCTTTTTTTTTTAAAAAAAAAAAAAAAAAGATGTATTTTATTTTTAATTAGTCTTTCTCTTGTGTGTATGTATGTGTACCATGGCTTCCCTATTTCCTGCGGATCTCAGAAGAGAGCACTGGATTGTCTGGAACTGATAATGGTTGTGAGCCACCATGTGGGTTCTGGGAGTCAAAACTGGGTCCTCAGGGATGGAGAAATGGCTCAGACATTAAAAGGAGTGGCTGTTCTTCCTGGGGTTCTGTGTTCAATTCCCAGCAGCCACACGGTAGTGCACAATCATCTGTAATAGGATCTAAATCCCTCTTCTGGTGTGCGTAAAGACAGGTCGTTCATATACATTAAATAAATAAATAAATGTAAACTGGGTCCTCTATAAGAGCAACAGGTGCTCTTAAACCCTGAACTATCTTCCTAGCCCCAAACTGATTTATTTTAAATATAACCCTGTTTTCATGAAATAACATCAGATATTTACAATTTTTTTATCAGATTAACAAAGTGTTAAAAATATTTTGAAAATATTTTTAAAGATTATTATTTTCTTACTTAGTTCTAAGCAGTCTATCGAATTAATTAAATCGGCTTGAGACTTAGGCATTTTTAAAAATTAGGTTCAGTTTTGGAGACCCCAGGCAATTTTTCTCAGGGCTTAGCCAGTGGCTCTTGGCTATGAGATTGGCTTTTGCCATAGGCTGTCTGTTTGATAGGACAATGTCCCTCTTGACAAGGATGGCTTAGCCTACTCTGATTGAGGACGGGTGTTAAGAAAGCTCTAGGCCTGAGGCTTACAGTATTGAGAATACAAATGTATTTTATGTTACAGTCCAGAACACATAAACACATGTATTTAGCCGCTGCAGTTTGGATTCAGACTGCCTCTGAAAGGCCCCTGTGTGAGGTTTCTAGCTTGGCACTACTGGGAAGAGGTGGGTCCCGTGAGAAGTCTTCATGTCACTGGAATGTTAGGAAGCTCATTGTCACATTCAAAGGGACTGCAGCTTTTGCTGGACCTCACGGTCAGAGAAATGTACTTGGAAGTCACTCAACGCTTAAGACCCCTGTGTTCCTGTTTGTTTAACCTGAAGAGGACAATTACCAACCAACCTTACTTACTTGGGATTTCCCGTGTGATGAGCTTTCACAATCTAAGCCAATCTTAGCAGAGCAGCAGTCTTAGACTATGTGCTCTGCATATATGCCTCTGATCCAGAGAGCAATGTACGTGTGTTTGTGTATGTGCTATGACAGTTATTGCTGAAAACAACATATAGCTTGAAAAGCGACCTTAAAAACAAATATCCCCCATAAATGATGGGCACAGTATTTGGACATTTTGTGATAGTGTTTGTTTATTTATTATCTGGGTTGGTTGGGATCAGCTGGAGTCAGTGATTTAATCCTGTGTAAAACTGCTAAGATTTCTGTAAAGTGTTCCTCATTCCTTCCCCATGTGATGTTTCCTATGTCGTTGAGCAAATACAGAGCAGAGCCCAAATACAGGGCATACAAGGACAGATCGGAGACAGCAGAAGACACAGGGGGAGAGAGTGGAGAATCTAAGTCTGGCTTCACACTTGGTTAAGTGAATTCAAGTGGAAGTACTTTTAATTTCTTTCCCTTAATGTGACACCAACATACTATTGGTGACTTTGAGTTTATGAACACTACATTCAAGCTGAGGTACCTTTCTCTCTCTTCCTGGCCATGAGGGAAGTGGTCTCACTCCACCACATAGTTCCATTGTTGTAGACTGTCTCACCATAAGCACAAAGGCAATGGGGTTAAGCAGTATGTTCACGGGATCATGTAGCCATTACCGTAGTGGATTCCAGAACACTTTTATCCTTCCTGAAATAAACTTTCCACCTAATAGCAAGGAATATTCATTTTCCCCCAGGCCACCCTCCCATCTCTAGATAATCAGTATTCCGCTCTCCATTTTCATGTCTGTCAAAGGCCAGATAAGCCCTTTCTCTTTGTGTTACTTATCTCTAGTATTCGTTATGGCGGTAGGAAGTTGACTAACGCTAGCTGAAGCAAAAGCTCCTGAACTGACACTCAGCCTTCCTCTATGTGACACATTCACACTTTCCAGCTGCTCAGATGATGGTGGCTAAGCTGCCTATGACCAGTTGGGGAAGAGGTAAGTGCAGGATGAAGATTGGGGGTGGAGCACATGAATCATTAATCACCAGGGAAATGGAAACCCAAACCACAGTACAGAAAACAAAACAAAACAAAACAAAAAAAACCTGCTGATAATAACAAGTGTTGACAAGAATACAGAGAATTAGAAAGTTCATCCTGCTGATGGAATGTAAGTGGTGCGGATTCTGTGGAAAGCAGTCTAGAAGTTCCTCAAAAAGATAAAGATAGAGCTCTCATATGACCCATTGGTTCCACTCCTGGGTATACACCCAAGAGAAAGGAGTCTGTCTTTTCACCTCAAATCCAGCATGTCAGTATTCATAGGGGCATTATTCATAATAGCCAACAAGAGAACACAGATCACAGGCCCATCAGCCAGATAAGCCAAGTGTGGTGCCTCTACACAGTGGAATACTAGTCAGCAATAAAAATAGAGGCATGGACCCACACTACCAGACCGGTGAGCTTTGGAGACTGTGCCACCAAGGCTGCAGAGATGGACCACGTGGTTAGCACAGTAAGTGACCTGTGGGCCAGTGAGCCATGGAGGCAGAGGAGACACTGGGCCCTGTGTGAGGAGGGTGCCAGTAATCGGAGGAGATTATTACTCATTAGAAAGGTAACAGACACCTGCAAACTTCTGCGTCCCTGCTTAGACCAAGGAAACCAGAGAATCAGTGGGTGCACCTGCTTAGCCACTGGAATTGAACAGGGCATGACCCTTGCTATGGGCAGATGTGCATTTTGGGGTGTCATCTTTGCACGCATCAAGGAGAATGTTCCCCGCCTTGGTGCACATGGCTAGCCAGCCATGGACCTTCTCAAACTTGGGCCGAACCTGTTGTTTCTCTAACAATCAGTGAGCGCTGGTACCCAGGGCATGTCTGGGACGAGCTCTAGAGAGCTCCTGGGAGCCCGTGCTGAAGTGCTTCTCCAGCTCGTGAGAAACGACTTTGAACTAAGAAGCCCATAAGGCGTGTTTGCTGCCTCCTTCCTGGTACCCGGGTGAGCCTTGCTCACGATGTGTGGGCATCTTCTCTTCTACAGCCCAGGAGTGCCCCCTCCCATCCCAGGAGCCAGCCTCAACTTCCCTTCTTCTAGGATTTGCCTCTGCCATTCCTGTGGGTGCCAATGCCAGCTCCTTCTCCACCCCCTGCTCCCATCTTGGCCTCCTCTGCCTTCTTCCCTGCATGCTGCTTCCATACAGCAGCAGAACGACACCTGCAGCGTCCACTTTCTGACAGCTGCCTGCAGGGCATGGGTGGGCCCAGTCTCTGAATGTCTGCAGACTGGTTTGGCCCACAGAGTGTGCTTTGCCTTGTACAATCTGTACTTCATTCATATTAATTTTGTTCTTTTTTTTTTTTTTGAGACAGGGTTTCTCTCATTTATATTAATTTTTTTTTTTTTTTTAGTTTTTTTTTTTTTAGTTTTCCAAGACAGGGTTTCTCTGTGTAACAGTCCTGGCTGTTCTGGAACTGGCTTTGTAGACCAGGCTTGTGTTGAACTCCCAGAGATCCTGCTACCTCTGCCTCCCTAGGGCTTAAAGGTGTGCACCATCACCACCTGGCTATATCAATTATTTTTAAAGCAAAGAGACACTCATTTTCTTGGATAATGAGACAGCCCAGAAAGTTATCCTGGAGGCTCTGGTAAGGGCTGTGTGGCTGATCCGGGGCTGTTGAGTTACCTCTTCAGTGGCAGATGTGACATGTGTTCATACCCCAGAAATCATCTAGATTCTGTGTGCCTTCTACATTCCTGGAAGCTTTTCTGGAATTTATTGCAAGGGTCTCAGGCAGCCTTACAGAGCTGAGGCCTCTCACAGTCCCCAGCACGGAGGCACTGGGAAACATCTGCCACTTCTGTCTGATTCCCTCCCTGGCTTCCTTCTGCTGAAGAGAAGCTTCTCTGGGCCCACCTGTCCTGACCAAAGATCTTTCATTTGGTGAGAGGATAGACAGTAGACCCCCGGCAGCAAGATCCTGCTGTGCAGTTTCTAAGAACCTTGGGAACGGTCCTCAAGCAAGCCAGCCAGTCTGCATTTGTCAAACTGCGTGGGGGTGAGTGGGTGGGAGGGGGCAGGGGAAGGAGGATAGGAGGGGAGGCGGTTTCTCAGGATTACTCGGGAGCAGGGTGGGCAGGTTGGCCTATGGAGCTTTTCCTGTGTCTTGGCTGCAACAGGAGCACAGGTTGCTTGTCCCTGAGGACGCCACCGAGGCTGAGATTCCGAAAGAGATGTGCGTGAAGGGAATCCTGAGAGGATTCAAGCTGTCTGTTGCAGGCCTACAGGAAATCATCACATGTACTAGGAATAGAGAGAAAGGTGGTTTGGATCTTTTTCTCCTGCCTTCCTGGGGGAAGGTCTTTGCCTGTTCCAAATGGACCGAGGATATCACTAAAGAAGATCTGCACCATGCTCGACACTGCAGAGGCCACAGCGAGGTAAAGCACCTCTGCTTGAGTGTCTTCAGGAAGTTGGAGACTGGGGAAGTCCTGTACATTCAATCCTATCGACATTTCCCAATTTCAGTTATCATTTCCAGGCAATGGAGAGGAGACCTCCAATCTGCCCTCATGACTTGGGGCTGGGGTGTGTCGGGAATCTGGCGGTGTGGGTGCCAAGGGCTATGCTGAAATTGTCCTGCCCTAACCACTCACCCACCCTGATGGTGGCAACAATTGACTATGTTTTCAGATACTCAATTAGCTTTACAACTCAGAGCAGTTCCATTGAGATCTTTGGAAATGGCCCTTATTTGGGATTCATTCGAATTTCTTTCAAGCACTAATATGAATTTACTTGAAATAAAAATTATGATAAAAAAAATTTCAGGGAGGCCTGTTCTTTTCTGAAAGGAAATGAAGGAGGAGTGGATTTGGGGGAGAGGAGAAATGGCGAGGGGAGGACTAGAGGAGTGGAGGAAGGGGAAACTGTGGTCAGGATATATGGAAAATCAATAATAATAAAAATGTATAAAGGGGAAAAGTCAGTCATAAAAGACCACATATTGAGCTATCCCATTTATGTGAAGTGCCAGGAACTGACAACGCTATAGAAACAGAAAGTAGGTTAGTGACTGCCTAGCACTTGGGGGATGGGAGCCTGGAGGGAAAAGGAGATTAACTCATAATGGGTAGAAAGTTTGCTTTCGGAGGAATGGAAATGTTCTAGAATCGGTTGTAGTATAATGTATGCATGAATGAATGTACTAAGAATCATTGAATCATAAACACTAGGCAGGTAAATTGTACAGTCTGTGATTACATCCCAAAGAAACTGTTAGAAAACAAAGAATACTTTAGAAACTTACAGAAACTTAACACTATTGTAATATCTAAGTGTGTGATCCTTTTCTCTAGTTCCCTGTTGCTGTTTTATCTTACAAAAGAATCAGTCCATGACAGATTGGAAAAGACAAAAAGAAGGTCCCCAACCCCACCAAGGCAATGTTCAAGGAAATTGATTTGATTACCTGCTAATGGGTTGTGATCTGGATTTTGACAAATAGGGCAGCACCCATTTGTATGGGTTCTATACCTATGTATTTAATCAATTGTGAATAAGAGAGAGAGAAAATGCATCTGTACAGAACATATACAGACTTGCATTCTTGCCGTCGTTTCCTAACTAGTACAGTGTAACAATTAGCTGCATAGCATTTAGCTGCATTGAGGAATTATAGGGGACTAAAAGTGTCGGGGAGGATGTGCACGCATGAAATGCAAATCTATGTCATTCTATGTGAGGAACCTGATCAACCTGTAGTGTTCACTGGGGGTCTTGGAACCTATGACCCTCGGGGGCTGGGAGGACTGTACTAAAAAACACTGTCCTGGAGCACAGGCCCCTAGCAGGAGACCTTCGCAAGCCACCACAGGCAAAGTAGAGCCTTCAGGACAAACTAGATCCTTAACTGGACTCACGCTCTGCCCGCCTTCCTCTGTCACCTGTTCCCGCTCAAGCCCTCCAGTACCACGCCAACATCACACCTATCTAGCCCTGATTCAGCTTCCTGCAAATGAAGCTTGCTCTGTCCAGAGAGATAGCACTCCACGGCCATCCACTTAGAAAACGTGCTCTTCTCCGAGCTGCAGCTTAGACTGCACCTTCTCGGTAGCGGGCCAGCTTCCTCTTTGCTCTTTCAAGCCACATTCCAACCAAGCCTATAAAAACAATCATCGTGCAGCATTGCAATCACATGCCCGCCAATCTGTCCCAGGAGGCACATGAACTTCCTGAGACAGCTGTGACCTCATCTCTGCGTCCTGGCACTCGCCAAGGAAGAAATATGTAGCCGTTGATTGAAGCAGAAATTCAGTGGAGCTCACCCCGGTTTGGGTGACAACTTGAACACATCCTGTCAGCCAGGAAGGGCTCTCCAAGTAGAATCTGACCCCTCTCCATTTTTGGCCTGGACTCTGCCGCCGTCCCTTATGTTTCTGAACTGCACTGCCCAGCATGGTAGGTTTCCATGGCAACCCCCATTTCCACACAGCTCAGTACTTCCATCTTCCACTTTGGTACCAGCTGCCTCCCCTACTCACCCTGATCATTCGGGGGTCACCATATATCATTCCTAAGCTCCTTTGTCTTGAGAAATCTTCACTTTTCGCTGTGACTCTGGAAACGTTAGTTTCCAAAGCATTGCGCTCTGAAAGGATCTTTCCTCCTCTGGCATATTTGGCCTAAAATGTTACATCCAGCTGAACTCAAGCTAATATCCATCCATGACACATAGCATTATGTTAATCTGGTCACACACAACCCTTTCTTGCACGTGGCCGTTTAGTGATATTAAATTAAAAGATCAAATTACCTCTGACTCGGAAAGCAGATGGAACTAAGCCCCATCTGGCCATGGTTTTGCGCTAACTAGAGGTAACCTGTATTTCATTACTATTACCCACTTTCAGGCTGAGTGGGGTTTGGGTTTGTTTCCACAGAGGTAACGACTCTACCGCAGAGCACTTGGGGGCAGAGCCTCCAGGAGTGGACCGTGGGAGTTGAACACTGTCTCTAGTGTTCCCGGTTCTGTGGGCTTGTGCGCTTCTACTCTCCGTGCTTGCTCCTTTTCATAAATAGTGACAGTGTTTATACATATGCCAGAGGACTCCGTAGGGACCGAGGGAATCAACCAAGCGCCACCAGCGAAAAGGACCACAACAGGGTGCCTGGCTGAAACAGGGTTCTCAGTAAACTTGAGCCCTAGTCTCAGCTGTGTTGACTATCTCCCTGCATACAACCACTGAAGAGCTGAGGAAAGGAAGAAGAAACTAAGTTCCTGGGCCAGGCCTTGTTTTGTGGTGGTAATGATGTTTTATTTTACCCAATTTAAAGGGTTCTGTTCCTTTGTTTCTATTTTGGTTTGCTAACCCAGGCTGGCTTTAAACACACAATAATCCTCCTGCCTCAGCCTCTTAAGTGCTGGGATTACAGGTGTGAGCCACTACACCAGATGCTTTTTGTAATTTTAAGATCAGAAACATTAAGTTTAAAAATGCATATCAAGCCTAGCCGTGGTGGCACACGCCTTTAATTCCAGCACTGGGGGGGGGGGGGGAGGTGGCAGAGGATCTCTGTGAGTTTGAGGCCAGCCGGGTGTATAGAGCAAGTTCCAGGACAGCCAGGGCTACACAGAGAAACCCTCTCTCACAGGAAAAAAAAAAAAATCAAGGAATTCTACCGTCTAATGCAGGACAATAACTGACGACTGATAGTTCTGTCAACAGTTTCTCCCACCTGAGATCAAAGAGGCAGTAACTAGGAGGTGATGCTTGGCCAGCCACCCGAGGCTGTGACAGCGCTGGCTGGCATGACCTCCTAAACAGGCACTTCTCCTCACCAACAGAGAATCTTGTCCCATGTCCACTCATTTTAGCCTTTAAACCTTTGGAGGGCCCTGCTGAGAAAGAAATTTTAGTGCCTCCAAATTATACCCAGGGACGTCAACCATGCCAGGTGGCCGATGAGGGACAGAGCAATTCCTGGAACTTGGATGCTCTGTTGCCATTGCTGTTGACCTCAGCTGGTCTCTCCCAGCTCTCTGGAGCCATGGTCCTGGACTGTGGACTTCTGTGTGGGTCTTGGTGGTTTTCCAGGGGAGGATGCCAGGGTGCAGCGTTGAGCTCAGCCCAGAAATCTCCTGCCATGAGTCCACACACTTGGTTAGGGCAGCTGGCCTGGGTGCTGACAAAAGCCCCCCCATCACACCCCCTTATATGGGTGCGGTGGCCTCCACAGTCAATCCCAAGCATCCAATAGGCTGAGGCAGAAAGAGTATAAATCCAAGGCCTGCCTGGGATGCATAATGAGTTCAGGGCTCAAAAGGAGTTTTAAAAAATGTATTAATTTTGTTAACGAAATAAAAATGATAGAGCTGTGGGGTAGGAAGGGAAGACAAAGGATGACAAGCAGGTGTTTTTGCAGGGTGGAGATATAGCTGAATGGAAGCCGACTCGCCCGCCTAGCATGTGCAGTGCTCTGTTTGGTCCCCAGTGCCAGGGAAAAAGAACAGAAAAATAAAAAAAAAAACAAACCCCTCCTTCTTTCCCTTCTTCCTTCTCTCCCTCCCTCCCTTCTTCTCTTCACTTCCCTCCCTTATGATTTTTTTTTTTTTTTGGCCCTGATGGATTTCTTCCAGGGGTTCTCACGCGGAACCGTGCTAGCTCATCTGAAAGGATCTTGTAATTGAAGTCCAAAAAAGGGAAAAGGATGGGAATATTGATCCTTTTCCTCTAATCGACAGTCACTAACTATCGGTTTAATTCCACAGAATCTGATTCTAAACCTAATACTTTCTTTCAAGTCATGTGAAATCTGAAGTACATCTAAAAATAAAACTTAAACAAAAACTTACTTGTTCCTTATTTATTCGTCAGCCCTCTGTTTGTAGTTTAATCAAAACTTCCCTCCCTTCCCTTTCCTCCCTTCGAACCCTCCCATATACTCTCCCACTCTCCTTCAATGGTCTCTGTCTATTGCAAAGAGAACTTTCCTGGATGAGGAATGAAGACTGTGGGTATAAGGACAAACGTTTATAGATTGTTGTTAGGGATTATTCTGGCTTAGCAAATTAGTGGCTGTAGATTCTCCACCAATAACCATGGGCCGTAAGCACTGAAACATTAGCGAGGTTTCCAGTATCAGGCATGTATCCCTCTTGTTGAGCCGTTGGTTGCTGCCAAGATGTGTGTGCTGCTACGGCCCCAATGTGGGTTTTTTACACCATGCTGGTTGTTGATGTGATTCA
Organism: Microtus ochrogaster; assembly: GCF_000317375.1. Classification (NCBI taxonomy): domain Eukaryota; kingdom Metazoa; phylum Chordata; class Mammalia; order Rodentia; family Cricetidae; genus Microtus; species Microtus ochrogaster. The sequence continues at coordinate 944,788 of NW_004949123.1, read as the reverse complement.
TAGGCATCAAAGCTGGGTGAGCCTTTTAGCTGCCTCCTCTGGGAACTTGCATGTACCTTCTGGTACCATGATAGCTAGTCTGAAGGGAGGGGGCATTCAGACCAGGTCCAGCACAGGGGCATCTGGACTGTTTCTGAAGCATCTTCAACAACAGGTACTGATCTACCTCTGGAGGGGGGTAACCAAAGGCAACAGCAATAGGCTGTGTGTTTGGGAAGTAGATACAATAAACTTTAATGTGATGTGGGAATGATTTCTTATTAATAAAGAAACTGCCTAGGCCCATTTCATAGGCCAGCCCTTAAGTAGGCGGAGAAAACAGAACAGGATGCTGGGAGAAAGAAGCTGAGTCAGTGAGTCGCCATGATTGTCCCACTGCAGACAGATGCAGGTTAAGATCATTCCTGGTAAGCCAACTTGTGGGCCACACAGATTAATAGAAATGGGTTAGATCAATATGTAAGAGCTAGCCAATAAGAGGCTGAAACTAATGGGTCAGGCAGTGTTTAAAAGAATACAGTTTCCGTGTAATTATTTCAGGGCATAAGCTAAGCTAGCCGTGTGGGCGGCTGGGTGCCAGGGGACTCAGCCCCGGCACTCTTATTTCAACATTAATGGAGTAGCTCACTATTTCAGATGTACCTATCTGTCCATGGTCATTTGACATGCTATTCTTGGGCCCGGGGCAAGGTGGCACACCATGGCAGAAGCACACAGCAGAAGTCACTTCAGCAGTCGACCTGTTTGCAGAGGTGTCCCCTGCTCTAGCTGCTGGCTCAACCTCCTTCAATTGAGAGTCTGAATCTTCTGCTCTCTGCTATGGACTGGAAACGCCCCCAAGTCATGTGATACTGGACAGCTGCCCTATCCCTGATCTGCCTCTACCTGGCTTCTTGCTCTGCAGGTCTGTCTGTCAGTCCTGATCCAGCTCAAAATGACACAAGGCCAAGGCCACAGAGAGTCACTTTCAGTCAATCCAATGTCCTGTCTAGTACCAAGCTGAGTTCTTCCTAGACTACATTTACCTATTTCTTGTGCTTTCAACAGCTTGGGAAACAAACAAACAAACAAACAAACAAACAAAGAGTCTTCTCCATCTTCTGCATAAAGGCATCCAATGTTGAAGCTCCTTTAAAAACAATGAACGCATCCTTCCGAGGCTTTCCTCCAGGCTGGCCATGCTAACAGTGGCTCTTCTGGGTCTTCGCTTTCCAGAGTCTCACTACTCTACACATTTTCTGGCTTAATGATTTATTCTTAAAGAGCTTTTTGTTTTGTTTGTGTTTGGTTTTCTCCAGAAGATAAATGAGCTGTCCTAGGTTGCAGAAGCCTAAAAAGATCTGAAAGCTAAATGCTATATAAGAATCTGAGTTAAGATTCTGAGCCAGAAAAGGGTGATTACTGGGACAACCGACTTAATTTGAATGCAACCTATAAATGAGCTAATAGCATTCAAAGTTGGGTCCCTGGCTTTGATCATTGCACTACAGTTTTGTAAGACATTAACATTTGGAGAAACTCAGTGAAAGGGAAGTTTTGTGCAAAAAAGAAGTTTTAATATTTAAAATGAAAATGAATTGTGTGTGTTGATGAAAAGCAAATTCAAGCAAAATATTCACTAGGTTACTAAGCCACATCTTGCCCCCTAGCCCAATGAAGTTTTTAAAAACTCTTCTTTCAGATGCTGTGTTAGATGTAGGCCTGGGGGAGAGGATGGGGCACTGTTGTTGTCTTGTTAAATGTTCACACTGTCAAGCTGCTCTCTAAATATTTGTGTTTATACCTATTATACCTATAGAACTGCTCTGCTCTCAACTTTGGGCAAAGCAACTTTTTGCAGTAGATAGTGGTTAATCCAGAAGCTGATAACTGGTCAAATCACCAAGTTTAAATAATTCCAAGTGCTCAGTTATGGTTGGGTCATCTGTACCAACACCCCACCATCAGGGAGCTTTGAGGAAGAGAGGCTAGAAAGAATGTAAGAACCAGGAGATGCAAGGAGAGCTGTGCAGTGCTGACCTCTGGACATGACATGGCTGTTGCAGTCACTAACCCACAGGCCTGGGTTCCTGCCTAAGACCTGTACAGGATCAAGACACTCAAAGTTCCAGCATGGAAGAGGGTGGAGCCTCTGAGGCCTCACCCTTATCAGATGAGCTACTGGTAGTAGATAATCACTAAGGAGAAAAGGGAGAGTCTCCTTTGGGGACGTGGCCACTAATAAAGTGGCTCACGCCCCAGTGGATGGCCATAGACCCATGCACATATCTGCAGCACTGACTGGACTCAAGAGGCTACTAATAATAATAAAAAAAGAAGACATTGAAGTTCAGAGGGGGTTGGGATTGTGGTGCTAGGAGCTGGAGGGAGGTAGTGGTGGATGGCTATGATTGATACTATATAACATTATATAAATGCATGCAACTTCCAAAGAATAAAAGGTATTACTGGAGCTAGAGAGATAGCTCAGTGGTTGAGAACACGTGCTACTCTTGAAGAGGACTGACCTAAGTTTGATTCCCAGCACCCACACCAGGGCCTCACACCACCTATAACTTCAGCTCCAGAGGGATCTGATGCCCTCTTGCCTCTCCAGACACCTGCACTTACATGTACACACACACACACACACACACACAGAGAGAGAGAGAGAGAGAGAGAGAGAGAGAGAGAGAGAGAGAGAGAGAGAACTAAAACTAAAATAAATCTTTATTTATTAAAAAATATTGCTTTTAGATGAATGTCATGCGCACCTTTAGTACTAACACTCAGGAGGCAGAGGCAGGCCAATGTCTGTGAGTTTGAGGCTAGCCTAGTCTATATAGTAAGCTGCAGAACAGCCAGGATACATGGAGAGACCTGGCTCAAAGAAAATATATATTGTTTTTAAAAGCACTTTCGGACTTCCCTTCTTTATAGAGTCTGGAGCCGACATTTCCCACCAGAGACCTTTCTGGAAGATTTGGGAGGTGGGAGAGCGGCGTTGTGTGATGGGGCGGGCACCAGGCATTGTCACAAACACTTGTCTGCTAGATCCTGTGATGGCAAGGCCCATGGCCGCTCGCCTGCTGATGCATTTCTGCCCCTCCAGCTTCTCTGCTGCTGCCTATGTAGCTGTCTCCGTGAGGAAAGGCACTCCTGGGAAGGAACGGCTGGGAAACTCGAGACTCCGCATTCCATATTTAATATGAACTCGGCGTTTTCCCAGAACCTTCTCACAGGACACCCTGCCTCTCTGGTGCATATCAGCTAGTACTCATCATGTGATTTTCCCACTAAATACTTTAGTGACCTGAATCACGATCATCCTTCCTAGGGTAAGAAACTTGTTTAGTGAGCTGGTGTGACTAGCGCATCTCTGTCAACAGTTACCTTGGTTACCTTTTTTGAGTCACCACAACCTATTTGAGCTAGCGTCAGCTGCAAAACTCCCCACCTTTGCCCACACAATTTGCTCTCAAGCCAGGCCCTCCATTCATTCTCACAATGTTTTGTATTGTTTTGTAGCTGAAGCTTAACTTTACATTACTCTCCCTAATACCTATATGTGAGCTCCAGGTTCATTGTGCCAGCTGTCCTGATGACCTTGACTGTGGAGTCCTAGCGGACCAGGCGTCTCTGCCCATTCTGTGCCATGTATGCCCTTGGTGAAAATGCATCCTCAATGCCTAATTCAGGTTGGTGTGAAGGACGGAGCCACGCAGCTTTCCAGGCCGGCACTGGCCTGTCAGTCTGACTAGATGTGAAGCTATCTAGAGACCTTCATATTTTAACTGCAGACAAAGTCACGCGTTTTAAGCTGAGCCACAGAAACATGGCAAGAGGCCATTAGTTTAGCATTTTCCTGACTCATCATAAGAGCGAGACACCTGTGTGGGGAGCCTAACCAGTGTAACTTGCCTTACAACTTGAGGATTTGGGTAAGAGGCACATAATTTCTTTTCCCAGACTTGGACCACACATGCTCAAATCAAATAGCTGTTTGAGCTGCTTTACAAAATATCACAGACTTGATTTTAAAAAAAAACAAAAACCATGAACATATTCTCCTAAAGTTCTGGGAACTAGGATGGAGGCAGGTCACTTCCTTCTGGAGGCTTCAAGCCATGCTCTGTCCACAGTCTCTGCCTTGCTCCTGGGTTGCTGGCATCCCTTGGCCTGCAGGCCCCTCACAATGTCTCTGCCTCTGCTTAACAGGTCTTCCTCTTCGTGTCTTCGTGTTTCCTCTTCTTACAGAGGGTACCAGTTGCATTAGACTTAGAGATCACATTAACCCTTCCCTCTACTCGGGTGTGAACGGATAGCTGACTCTCTCTGCCTGGTTGCTGACAGCAGTGCTGCTTATGAAATCTGAAGGCTTCGTCTAATCTTCTACACTGCTAATCAATATTCCAGAACTCCCAAAGGCTGAAGCTAGTGTCGTCAGTGTCGGCCTGAGATAAGAACATTGCGTGCTTCCTCAGGCTTCTGGAGCAGGTGGGTTGGGAGGATATTTCAGCCTTAGTCACGAGAGCAAGGGAATGCTCAAGTGACCATTTCCATTTCCCCTACCAGCTGCCAGGCTGCTCCCTTAGGAGTACAACAGGCATTTGGAAACTTTGTTTAAAAAGCACTGATTCCTTCCTTGGGCCCACTGAGAACAGGGTCAATCCTGGCCTCTCTCTGTGTATATATATGTATTCTTTAGTCATATTACTGTCAGCTTTTACAATACCCGCTTCAGTACTTCAGAACGTGCTCCAATCATTGTCCTAAGCTGCAGTTACCTTGGGTTCCAGGAACAACAGGACACATGGATAAACATCTCTACGACAAAGGACCGTTCCTCCACACTAAGCACGGGTGAACATGAGCCTCAAGATCGTTCATCAAGTGAGGGTAATTATAAATGATGACAGGGTAGCACTCTGCAGAGAACCACCTTAAGAGAAGCCTAAAAGATAAACTATTTTCTGATCTACTTGTACAACCAGAACCCAGGCAACCAGACCAAACTTGACCAAGATTGCTTCATTATGCAAGCCTCTTGCCTTCTGTCCCAATTTTTTCTCAATTCAGATCTAAACCTCATGTCCGTCCTCTGAAAATGGACTCTGGGGTGGGTCTGGACACCTTTATCTATTCCTCTTTCCAGTGCAAACATTGATGAGATCTCCTTTCCTTTGTCGCCATTACTGATCTTGAATTGGCGTATCCAGACAAGTGGCTCCATTGGGATTCCTGAACCGAGGCCTTCTGCCCCCAGTCTCTCATAACAAAAGAGAGCCCGTGGTGGTTTCTGGTGGAAGTCATGCATGATACAGGTATTTCTACTTCAATCCATGAGAGATGTGGTGATACTTATCCTACATGAAAACTAATTCTGATTTCTTCTCCCGAGAAGGCTCCTTACCCCTCTGTAGTTTGCTCGGTTGCTTCCAGCAATCAGCACTTCACACCAAGAAACAGAGCAGCTTCCACCAAGCTAAGCATTAGGAGGAAATGTCAGGTTTCACCCTTGGGGTAGTGGCGCAGTTGCCAGTGTTCCGAGGGCCGAAGATGACTGCTTACTCAACTGTGCTCCAAGGAGACCGGCTCTCTTCATCTTGCTTGCTGGCAAGTTTCAAATGGAAGTGTAGCGAGGCAGAAAATTTTCTGAATTCCACTTTCTAGGCACTCTGTTACAAATCTAGTCCAGATTCATGGCATTAATTAATTTCAAGTTTGGATGTCAGAGGTCGTTAGATTTAGTCCATTTGCACATTCTTGCTTTTTAAAGGCTGACAAACATCACACATTTGGGGTAATCGGGCTTCTTGCCCAAGTTTCTCAGAAATCATGGATGATGGCTCTGCAATCATGTTCCCAAGTTCTAATGAGATTCATCTGAAGCCGGCGCGTAATCAGTGTGTCCTCCAGTCTGACGTCCTTCCTCTGGAATTGCCTTTACTGCTCTCCGGCTGGAGAATTACTCCTCTTGAAGAAGAACAACCTGGTGCAGTAAAAATGCTGCCTCCTCCAATATGTATGGGGCCTGGCTTGCCCTGGCTGTGTCTTTCTGTCATTTATTTGTCTCGGCTCGGCTTGCACGTTACAATTCCTGACTCTGGTCTGGCAGGTTTGGCTGTACTGCTTTGGGAATCACTGTTGGCCATCTGCCCCCTGCCACCGTCGTAAGGGGTCTTTGGGATCCTGTGCTCTTCCTGGACTGGAGGTGCTCTCTGTAGGAGGACCTCTCTGTCCCAGCCCCAGCTTCACCCCTAGTTCTATTAATGGTGCTCCTGCTGTGTGTTGGGGCTAGCACTAGTGTTCTCAGCAGTTAGTCCAAAGAACAAGGCCGGATGTGCCGCCTGCTCTTGCAAACTCAAGAAAAACAGACATTATTCAAATAATTGTATGAATATGTATGAGATCACAGTTCCAGACCTGGGCAGACACACTTATCACTCTCAGAGCTCATAAAAAAGCTTTATTTCCTTCAATCACATTAAAGATGAGGCAAGATAACTGGGATCTAAGAGATGAATGAGCCATTTACTGAAGTCAGAAAGGGAGAGAGAACAACCCAGTTAACAAATGGGCAAAGAAACCAGGCAGTGCTGGCACATACATTTAATTCCAGGAGGCAGAAGCAGGTGGATCTCTGAGTTCAAGGCCATCCGGTCTACAGAGTGAGTTCCAGGACTGCCAGGGCTACTCAGAGAAACCCTGTCCCCAAACCAACCAACACACAAACCAACAAAGTGTGTGTGTGTGGGGGGGGAGCAAATGATCTGAACAGAATATGAATCAAAGAAGATGCATTGATGGCCAGTGAGTGTGAAAGGTGTTTATGTGTAATCCTTCAAAAACCGCCAATTAAAACAGTAACGGTGGGGTTGGAGGCGTAGCTCAGTGACAGAGAACTTGACTAGCATGCAAGGCTCTACTTTTAGATGCACAAAACCCACAATGTTATATGCAAAGTAGAATGGCTAAAACCTAAAACATCGACAACACCAAACGCCTAAGAAGATGTGCAGCCATGAGACTCTGACTTGCTGTTGGTGAGAGTGAAAATGACAGTCACTTGGAGAGACAGTTTGGGGATCTCTTACAAAACCAGACACATTCTTGCCAAATGACCCAGCAGGCTTGCTCCTTGGTATTTGCTCAAGGGAACTGAAAACTTACATCTGTACAAAAATCTACATGCAGATGTTTACAGCAGCTGTGTTTATAACAGTCAAGACCTGAAAGCATCCGAGATGTCCTTTAAGTGGGAGGAAGGATAAACGAACACATTCCTGCAACAAACTATTATTCAGATGACAAAGAAATGAGTTACCAAGCTATGGAGATACGAAGGAATCTTAGAAGCATATTGCTAAGTGAAAGAGGCTAATCTGGTAAGCTAGATAGTGTGTTATTCCAATGACAGAATGTTCTAGAAGGGGTTGGAGAGATGGCTCAGCAGTTAGGAGCACTGACTGCTTTTCCAGAGGACCTGGGTTCAATTCCCAGCACCCACATGGCAGCTGACAACTGTCTGTAACTCCAAGATATCACACCCTCGTGAAGACACACATGCAGGCAAAACACCAATGCACATGAAATAAAAATAAAAACAAATACATTATTTTTTTAAAAAGGAAGGGAAAATAGAATGCTTTAGAAAAGGCAATGGAGGTAGTGAAAAGATCAGTATTCATTAAGGGTCTGAGGAGAAGGAAGGGTATGTGTGTAGAGAACAAGGAACTTTGACAACAGTGCAATGGAAGATTCTGTATGATGCTATGAGACAATGGTTCTCAAGCTGTTGGTCATGACCCTTGGGGTCAAGTGACTCTTTCATAGGGGTCACCTAAGACCATTGGAAAACACAGATATTTACATTACAATTTATAACAGTGGCAAAATTTCAGTTATGAAGTAGCAACAAAAATAATGTTATGGTCGGGGTCCCCATGACATGAGGAACTGTATTAAAGGGTCGCAGCAGTAGGAAGGCCAAGAACCACTGCTCTAGGGTGCCTGCCATAGCCCAGCTGTTTAAACCACAGAAGGTAAGTCCAGTCAGCACCGGTGCAAATTAAACTGTGTGTTTAGGTAGTAACGGTATGTGAATGTGGGCTCACCAGCTCTAACAAACTGCCGTGTCTCACGGTGTTGGTGGAGGTAGAGGCTGGGGATGGGGGTGGGAATGGGCGAGAAGCTGTACACAAACCCTTTGCCCACCCCCTCTCCTTTGGTGAACCTGAAACTGCTCTAAATAAAGGCCACTAATTTTTTTAAGTGGGTGAAGGAAAGAGACAACAAGTTGCAAAAGAGATAATACTTGGAGAAGTTTCATCATTATGCAGGAAGACATGATGAACAAAACAGAGAAAGACGGTGCTTGGTGGGCTGGAGAGCTGAGGGTGGCCCAGACTCTGCCGGCGCTGGTGAGCTGCTAAGACTTTTTCCTTTATTCCAGAAGCGATGAGAACCCCCTGAGCAGTCTTAAGGTTATGGTGACAGGATATCAATGGCGAGACTACAATTAGATATGTGTTTCAAAATTTATTTTATCTATTATGGGTGGGGCATGAAGGAACCACCAACACATGTGTGGAGATTAGAAAACATTGTGGGGCAGGGTAGTGGTGGCACACGCTTTTAATCCCAGCACTCTGGAGGCAGAGGCAAGCAGATCTGAGTTCGAGGCCAGCCTGGTTTCAAGTTTCAAGACAGCCAGGGCTACACAGAGTAACTCTGTCTCAAGAAAGGAGAAGGAGGAGGAGGAGGAGGAGGAGGAGGAGGAGGAGGAGGAGGAGGAGGAGGAGGAGGAGGAGGAGGAGAAGAGATTGTGGGAGTTGTTTCTGTTTTTCTGACATGTGGGAAACAGACAGAACTCAGGTCATCACACTGGTGACAAGTACAATTGCCAGTGAGCCATCTCACTGGCCCCATGAACATTCTGGCTACCAGGTGGAGGGTGGAGAATATACTGGAGTACTGAAGGGGCCAAAGCCGACAGGAGAGGGCAGCTGATGCCATGGCTCAGCAGGAAAACGAAGGCAGCCTGAATGGGAGCAGGTGTTGCAGGGGTGGAAGAAAGGAATAAGTCAAGTCCAGTGCTTACTAGGACAGAATCTGAAGGAAGGAGCCAGGCCTGTTTCTTTGGTGAATCTGTGACAGTCCAACGAGAGTTTCATGTTTTGGAGATTTCGCTCTCTTTTTAGCCATAGACTTTTTCAGGTTTTTGACTCATGGGGATTTCTCTTAAAATCCGTCTCCTCCAGTGAGACCAGCAGGTCCCCTCTGCACCACAAAGGACTCCAGGCAGTAGAGTTGCTTTCATAAAGCAAATTAGGCATTCTTGTGGCATCTGCACAGCCATCGATCTGTGTGCTGAAGTTGGCTTCGGAATCCTACACTCCTACCCCTGCACTAATATTCATGGATGTTTAAATCCCTTATACTAAAGAGGATAGGTAAGGTTACCAAGGTAATATAGCCCGTAAAAAGGCTCCTGTCAGCTTAAATTATCTCTAGATAATTTAGAATGCATGTGATTGCTAATATTGTCTACTTGACAGGACCTAAAAATTGTCTTGGAGACAAATCTCTGGGCATGTCTGTGAGGGGTTATCATGATTAGGCTAGCTGAGGTGAAAAGACTCAACCTTAAATACGGCAGCACCACTCCCTAGGCTTGGGTCCTGGTCTGAATACAAAGGCGGAAGCTGGTTGAGCACCGTCATTCTCTGCTTCCTTACTGTGGATGCAATGTGGCCAGCGAGCTTGAGCTGCTGCAACAGGACTACCCCACCGTGACGGACTACACCCTGGAACTGTCAGCCCAAATAAACCTCTGTGGAATATTCCTTTACACTGTGTGAATATATGTCATTGTGATTGGTTTACTAAAGAAGCTGACTGGCCAACAGCTGGACAGGATAAGGTTAAGCACAAGAGCCAAATAAGAGTTCTGGGAAGAAGAAGGGCAGAGTTAGGAGAAGTGAGAAGATGCAGAGAGAAACAAGATGGATGTGTCATACTCAGAAAAGGTACCAGGTCACATGGCAAAGTGGAGATAAAAATATGGGTTAATTGAAAATGTAAGAGTTAGCTATTAACAAGTCTAAGCTATTGGTTGAGCATTTATAATTAATATTAAGCCTCTGTGTGATTACCTGGGAGCAGCTTGTGGGACAAAAACTTCCACTACAATCCTCCTCTCCATTATGTTACTTTTGTTGGGGTATTTTATCAGAGTAACAAAAAAAGGAACTAATTAGATAATTAATTCAACCTAAATGCTGTGTGGAGCTGTCATCTCGCATTGCTTAGTGAATAGAAAAAAGGTTTGTGTATCAATGTTGAATGTAGCTTCAATTCTAAAAAAAACATTTCTGATGAGCTAGGAGGTGACTCGATATGGAAAATGCCCTGTACAAGCCTAAGGATCTGAGTTCAGATTTCCAGCACCCACCAAAAGCCAGGTGATGATGCGCATCTGTAACCTCAGCACGGCAGGGGGTGGCAGGGACAGGCAGACCCCTGGAGCTCATTGGCTAGCCAATCTAGGCAATTCAGGTTCAGTGAAGTTCAGGTTCAGTAAGACCCCAGTTCAAAATATAAGGTGGACAGTTTAGAAGAAGACACCCAACATTGTCCTCGGGTGTCTACATGTACACAGCCACATGAATATATATGTATATACCACATGCGTGCAAACATACAAATATTCTCTTTTGGTTTTTCAAGACAGGATTTCTCTGTGTAGCCCTGGCTATCCTGGAACTCTTTCTGTAGACCAGGCTTGCCTTGAGCTCACAGAGATATGCCTGCCTTTGCCTCCTGGGTGATGGGATTAAAGTTGTGCGCCACCCACAGCCCGACCTCTACAAATATTTTTAATCCACAGTTGGTTGAGTGCAGGGACGTAGACCCCACAGTTCTGGCCCAGACACTGTTCTGGATATGTCATTAGCTCACTGAATCATTCCGGGAACCCAAGGACATCCTATGGCCATCATCAACCTTACTGACATACAGAGAAACGTAGGCACAGAGATCATAGGACTTGTCTGTGCTCACTCAGCTGGGATTCGAACTCTGGCTCTGGAATCGTTGCTCTTGGCCATTATGCTGACTGTCTCTTAACTATGTTCTTTCTTTAAGATTTTTCTAATTGGTCCTGAACAGGAAATTTCCCTTATCTCTTATGTCTCAAAAGGGTGAGAATCTGCATACTCAAACAGAACACGCACAACCCAGTGGCAGCTTGCAGAAGGGAACGCAGAGGAAATTTACAAACTGGTCTGCAGGCTCATCTGAAGTAGGATGTGGAGGGACAGAGAGAGAGACAAAAACCCAGATGGAAGAGAGCTAACGTAGCTGTGGAGTCGCTGGATACAGCCGATGCTAGCAGCTCTCAAGGGCATCTGGCAATTTTCCTAACAGTAAGAAGGGGGGATATCAATCTGCTGGGAAGCATGATAAAGCAAGACATGAACACTTGATTCCTGACGCGGCATGCTGAAAGAATCTGGAGAAGATCAAGACCTTGGCCCGACATCTGATGCTGTGAATCTGAAGGACGAGAACTTGTCTTGTCTCAGGGGAATGTTTTAACTTGCCTGACACGACCCTATGGGCTCGTCCGGGGGAGGACAGGACCTAAGCATCTGCATTTTTATAAAATTCCTCCAATGATTTCTGGCAGGAGTCCTCAGAAGGCAGACTGGTGCAAAGTCAGACAGCTGGTGCTTAGAAGAGTTCTCCTGGTGTCCTGGTGGTGTGTGTGTGTGTGTGTGTGTGTGTGTAGGCAGATGTACACACACTGATACATGGCGATCAGAAGACGGCCTGAGGTGTCGCTTCTGTTGGAACCAGGAACGGGCTGAATGGTTCACAGCTTCAGAGGCACCGATCTCTGTCTCCCGCATCTCTCTATGGAGCTCTGTAGTTACACATTTTCACTACCATGTCCAGCTTGACGTGAACGTCAGGCCCTAACACCTCTGTGGCAAGTGCTTTACCCATTGCACCACCTCCCCAGCCCTATCCCAGCGAAACGCTTACCTAGCGTTTGAGAGACAAGACATCAAAGTCACAAACACAGAAGTCAACCTGGAAGCCCTAGAATTAGTAGGATCCAGGTGAAGCTTGTGCTAGAGGCCCGGACCTTCTCATCTTGGTTCCAGGTGGGTCCACCGAGTTCTACAAGGAAGATGTTGTACCCTCTTTAGACAGACCAGAGGATGAGACCACGGAAAAGGGCCCTCTCCTCAAGGAAGAGCAACATCACTACATTCCCCGTTACCAATAACATGAGAAGTGACCACATGGGAAAAGGAATTACTCCTTTGGAAACAACTTTGGATAATATCAAAATGAGCGCAGATGGTATGGTAATTAATCTTCACTGTCAGTTAACCGGATTTGGAACCGCCTAGGTGAAGCACTTCTGGGTGTGTCTGTGAAGGTGTTTTCCAGAGAAGTTTAGCTGAGGTTGAAGGCCCGCTATAGATGGCTGGTACCGTTCCATGGACTGGAATCTTGAGCTGAATAATAAGGCGAGAGAGGAGGAAGCCAGCTGCGTATTCATCTCTCTCTACCTGCTCACACAAGGCAGCCAGCGGCCTCCCATTCCTGTAAGCCATGCCTTCCTCGCCTTGATAGACTGGGCCCTCAAACGGTCAGCCAGAACGAACCCTTCCACCTTAAGCACTTTTTGTCTGGTATTCCGTCACAGTGGTTAGAAAAAACAGCTAATGCAGAGGGTTTGATGATGATGGTAATCATTATTTTGTCAGTTACTATGACATCAACACTCCCCACTCGAGTCGAGAATAATTCCTTTGGTCTAACAATGGAAAACCCTTCTTCCCACCATTCCCTCACCTGACCCTAAAGGAAAAGGAAACTGAGAAGATTTTACAAGGTGAGTATCATACATCCTCACGGTACACAATGAAGCCGTGTAGAAAGCAGGAAAGAGATAGACGTATTATGGTCGCAGTTCTACCTGGACTGCACAGAGCTGTGGGAGTCAGAACAGGAATGGTTAGGGATGTGTTTAGGGAGTGGAGTTCTGGGCACTTTATTACATAATCAAAAATAACTAGCGAAGTAGCTAATCAACAAATGCACATGGCCACACTGGGCCGGGCTGGAAGAGCGTCAGGATACAAGGATTGTGACAAACACAATTTGAAAATGATTAAAATTATTTTAAAAGGTATATATATAAATAACCCCACCAGTCAGAGCTAACTTCCGCCAGTCATAGCTAAACACATTTTCCTTCCAGGTCTTTTTGTAATTTATTTTTATATAGCTGAGCTCATACTGAGTCTTTGATTATTCTATACCCTCCTTTGTTTCTCATAGAGTTTATTTATATATTTTTAATCTGTTTTATGCTCACATCAAAATCGATTCTGACTTAACATTATGACATAGGCATATTTTTATTTCATAAAAAGTTTCACGATTGTAATTTCTACAATCAGCATAATATTTCCTTATATGGATGTGACATGGTTTACTTAGCCGTCCTGGAACTGGACAGTGAGGTTATTTCCAGTTTGGGGAGTGGTAAGGAGTGAAGCAGGGAAGAGCACTTCAGTGCATAGCTGCCCCGCGACCACCCACACTCACACAGCAAAGCACATGTTAGCACTGCTTCTTGAGACTGGAGGATTAGAAAAATTGACTGGACAAGTACAGTTTACAACTTATTTTCCAAACCACAAATTTGTAGAAGCTTCGTGAAATTCATACCCTTTCTGAGAACTGAGAGGTTTTGTGCAATCCCCCTGCTAACTGTAGTGGCGAGAACACTTGCTCCCTGTTCCTACCCACTGTACCCAGTGATACCCACTGTATCAGTGAGTTTTCCGGTATTGTAACAACATACTCAAAGCTGTGGCTTATTTTTTTTTTTTAAAGAGAGGTCTACTTAGCTAACATTTTAGAGTCCAGAGGCCCAGCACTGGGTGACTACACTGGCTCCCTCTGGCGAGAGCCCTTTGACTGGACCACATCACGGTAAAGAACACCATGGTGGGAGTTCATGCAACAGGTAGAGACTGGTAGCGGGAGAGGAAGCCAGAACAATGCTTGAATCCTGGAAGAACGATGCAATCCTCTAGGAAGGCACAACCTCACTGGGTCTTACCTCCTAACAGTCCTACCTTGTCTCAGCACTGACACTGGAGGTCAGTCAGGCTTCCATCATATGGGGTCACAGTTAAGACATCCAGATCCCAGCAGCTCTCCCCTCCTAACCTCCATGATGAGACCACCATGGCAAGCAGTGGGAAGGTTGATCAACAAGCTCTGTCCAGATGGACCCACAATACTCACATGGTCTACCAAAGGAGAAGAGGGGGCCTGAGGAGATCCATAGAGACAGCTGTTCGAGAACTCCAACTGAGTAGCTGGTTTAAAGATGAAGGAAAGGGCCAGGAGTCAAGGAATTTGGAAAAACTTCAAAAGAAAAAAAAAGAACAAAAAAAAAAAAAACCAAAAAAAAAAAAAAAAAAAAAAAAACAAACTTAAGAAAGTGGATTCTCCCCAACCCCAAGAGTGTCTGGAAAAGCACCTGTGTAACCCCATGGAACCTCTGTTGGACTTCTGACCACAAAACTGGAAGACATTAAGCTTGTGTTGTAGCAGCATTGGGGATTTTTATTTTATTTCATTCCAATAGTATTTATTGTCATTTTAATGTGTATTTCTGATTGGGGGTGGAGTGCATCCATTGGTTGTTTACTCAGAAAGTACCTCCTCCTAAGAAAGGCTTCTTCAAAGCATGTGACAAAATAGAGCTGGATAAGGAGTCAAACTGAGCCCTATGAAGCATTTCTTTATCAAAAGATTCTGCAACTAGAGGGAGAAAAACGCCTCCAATTTTGAGGCTCTGTTGGTGCCTGGGGAAGAGGTGAGTCAGTGCAACTTCCAGAAGAGTCACATTGCTGCTCTCTGAACCAAGCCTGTTCGAGAACTGGGTGGGATGAGCAGAGGAAAACAAGGATGGAGGTGGGGACACTGCTCTTCTGGCTGCGACCCTTTTACTGAACATCTTTTGCCAAAAGCAATTCAGTTTTGTTTCAGTCGCTTACCACTAAGGTTTTTTTTGTTTTTGCTTTTTGTTTTGTTTGTTTGGCTGTCTGTTTTTTGGTTTTTTGACAGTCCCTGATAGCCTAGACTGGCCTTGAACTCCACGTGTAGCGGAAGATGACCTTACACTTTTGATCCTCCAGCTTCTGCCCTCCAAGTGCTGGGATTACAGGTGTGTGTGCCATCATGCCCAGTTTATACAAACCCAAGGTTTCACGGAAGCTGAATAAGCACTCATCCTGCTGGGCCACATCTGCAGTTCCCACTAATACAGTGATTTTAAAAGGAAAATTTATGATGATGATGATGGTGGTGGTGGTGGTATATATATGTGTGTGTGTGTGTGTGTGTGTGTGTGTGTGTGTGTGCGCGTGCGTGCGCGCGCGCGCGCGCACGTGAGTGCCTGTTGAGGTCAGAGGGGTCCAATCCTCTAGAACTGGATTTAGAAGTAGTTGTCACCCACCCATCGTGGGTGCTGGGAACTGGACTTGGGTCCACTATAAGAGCATCAAGAGCTCCTAGCCACTGAGTCACTTCTATGTGCCCCCTTCCCTCACACTAATAGAATCTTAACACAAAAACAGGAGCTTGAGCTGGGGTATGAAAATGGACGAACTTCACAGGACCGAATCATGATAGGGAGAAGGGGCTGGCGATGGTCACTCCCAGATCCTAAACTATATGCTTAGGAAATTTGATACGAAAATGAGAGAGGGAGAGAGATTGTCTCCAAAGAGGCAAGATTAAGTTATCCTCTGGACAGACACAGTATTAAAAGAGGTCTTCTTGTTAGCAGTCAACAGCCATAAATGGCCAAGTCATGGCCATATTGTGTATAGACATATCTTCTATTAAACAGCAAAAGTCATTGGAGATCTGCACCCATGAAGACGCCACAGAATTCTGGAACTTGGAATAACGATACCCGGTAAAGAGTGCAACCAGCCAAGCAAATAATGTCACCCCCTCCCTTTCTGTCAGAGAATTAGCATCCTGTTCTCACCCCACCCCAGAGGAGCAAAAGTCCCAGTTGTGGAGACAACCCTGCCTTTCCTTGACACTGTTTCCTGCTAATCCCCTGGGGCTGACTATCCCTGGCGGGTGCTGATACAGCTCTCAGGTCATCTGTTCTAGAGTTGGTTACTGGCCATCACCAAATCAAACTCACGCTCGCATGAAAGATTTAGGGTTTAGTTCTTCAAAATTTCCCAAGCCTGCCAAGCTGAAGTGTGTGGTGCTCGGCCATTGAGGTTGTTATTTCCTAAACTTTCCCAGACAATCATTAAAACTGCACATGCCAGGGCACCTCCCTGGAAGAGTCCGTGGATCTGAAGTGTGACCGGAAATCTGTATTTTTGTCACACTCCCCAAGAGATTTCTATTACCAAGCAAGTTCTGGAAATTCTTCCCTGAGACAATTTAAAGATACCCAAACCAACAGACAGTAGTTTGGTTTTTGAGGTAGTGCAGCCATGGGCACGAGGATCTTCACTGTCAACTCATAAGAGGTCTTCTAGATATGGTCGAAGGAAATTTTCTCTCTAAGAGACACCTGGAGGGCCATTCCGGCTGACACTGGAATGCTCACAGACTATGGCCTTGACCTCACCATCCCTATCCAGCTGGGTGTGTCTAAAGGTTGGACCAGGAGCCACTGGAAGTAGTTTCCTTCCCACAAACTGTAAAGGCCGGCATGTGTGACAGCTGCCCTGTTTCTCACCAGCATTGTATTCCAGGTGTGCTAGAGCCAGCTGTTTTAAGAAAGAAGCTACACAAAGACTTGACCCAGAGGCTCAGGCATAGTCAGGAATCCTGGACTTGAACTTGTTACCAAATTCCCCTCTATGCTCGAGCTTCAAGCACCACTTCCATACCCACGGCAACTCACTCTTTTCTTCCATTGCCTAATTTCATTCACTTAGTCAGCACTCTTCCCCCAACACAGATATAACCAGGAGGTGTTTGGATGACACTGAGGCTCAAAGAGATGAAGAAAACGGCCAAGAGATAGACACAATGTTGCACACCTATAATCCCAGTATGCAAGAAGCTAAGATGGGCAGGACAATATCAAGTTCAAGGTCAGTCAGAGAGAGAGAGAGAGAGAGAGAGGTACTTAGTGAATTAAAGATCAGCCTGGCCTAAACAGTGAGACTCTGCCAAACACACACACACACACACACACACACACACACACACACACACACACACACACACACACACACACACACAAACTGCATCTATTTAGTCAGACATCACATAGCCAAAATTTGCGCACTGGGGTGTTGGAGCTGCAACCATCACTCCAGGCTGCTTCGCTGATGAAAGAGAAAAGAATCACACTGCCACATTTCTCTTCAAAAGAAACAAACATCTCCATGGAAAAGAAACAGGAAGACATGAAGCTTGCCAACAAAAGCAGCAAGAGAGCTCCCTCCAGATGCAAGGAAAGTTGTAGAGCAACTTGAAAATGGTTACAAAACAACCCAGGGCAAAGCAAAGGAACAGGGCGAATAGGAGAACAGAAAGAGAAACATAAAGAAGCCCTGGAAGTGAGAGCTGCAGGGTCTGGACAGAGGGGAAAGCTAAGAAAAGGACACCATTGAACAAACAATTAGAGCTTTGGAAAATGCAACTGAGGGATTTTCCCAGAACGTAACACAAGAGGTTAAAAATAATTATGAAAGTCCAATTACATGAGCCACATACAGACTCCATTCTCCTAAATCCTGTCTCCAGAGCCTTTATATTAATTTGGCAAAAAAAAAGAAAAAAAAAGAAAAAAAAGTCACCCTCGACTGACCCACAGTGAACAATCTCCACAGCTCACTCTCAGGCAACAGCTGATTAACTGCGGTCAATCACAGCCCTTCCCTGAGATTTCTGACCTGGAGTTCATAAATAGGTCTTGGTAGCTGTGCTGGCTAGTTTTATATCAATTTGACACAAGCTAGAGCCATTTTAGAAGGAGAATCTCAATTAGGAAAATGCCCCCACCAGACTGGCCTGTGGGAAAGCCTGTGGTACATTTTCTTGATCAATGATTAGTGTGAGAGGGCCTAGCTCTCAGTGGGTGATGCCACTCCTGGGCTAGTGGTCCTGATGCTGTAAGAAAGCAAGTTGAGCAAGCCCTGGGGAGCAAGCCAGTAAGCAACGCTCTTCTGTGGCTTGTGCTCCAGTTCCTGCCTCTGGGTTCCTTCCCTGATTCCTTCGATGATGGATTGTGATGTGGAACCAGAAGCTGAAATAAACCCTTTTCTCCCCAAGTTTCTCTGGGTTAAGATGTCTTATCATAGCAGTAGAAACCCTGACTAAGACACTAGCCCTCTGGTGAGTGAGTCATGAGCTATCCAACCCCCATTTCCTACCATATGACAATGTCTTGAATGGCATGACTTCTGGAGAAAAGGAGATGAGAGTGTAGTCAGCCCGTGAGGCTCTCTTTCTCCACATCTCTTCTTCCAGGCTGTATGTGACTCACTCCCAACTTCCCCCTTTAAAATTATTTAACAATTCTGAATTCTATTATTTTTCTTCCAATAGAATGAATGAAATGCCAAAACTGACATTTTCTTTAACTATTTGCGGGTTTTCTTTGGAGAAATGTTTTTTGGATATTTATCCATTGGGTTTATGTGGGGTTTGCTTTGAATGTGCGATATTTCCAGACCCAGTTTCTAGCCTCCTAATCCTAATTCTCTTCCCCCACTTTAACAACTAAAAGCTTCCCCATCTTAACATACAGTTAAGCAAAGGACCTCCATCTCACTAGCTATGCCTTCTCAAGACAATCTCCTACTCTATAGTGGCCACCTAACTCCATCACTGCCTGCTAGCTAGATCTCAAAACCATTCACTGGGTTTAACAGAGAAGAAATTCTCCACAGCCCTGAGAGGGTGGCCGGCCACACACTCTCCTTAGCTGTAGAGTATAAATTGGAGAATTTTGAAATACATTTCAATAATATCAAAAAATATTCTGCTTTGGGGGCAACAATTATACTACACGGATAAAGGAGAGGAAAAATCAAGGATAAGGACAACTTTAAACACCGATGTGAAATGGGGCTTGGTGATGCGCTCTTGGAATCTCAGCACTTGGGAGGCTGGAGAAAGAGGATGAGAGCTTCAGGCCAGCTTAGCTATACAGTGAAACCCTGACTCAAAGAGATAAGCAGATAGGTATAGATAGATAGATAGATAGATAGATAGATAGATAGATAGATAGACAGACAGACAGACAGACGGACAGTAGACGGACAGATGGGCCTAGAGATGGAGCAACAAGAGGTCAAGCACTTTCAGATCACAGCAAAGGTCTGATTCTTTCTGTACACTGAAGATCTGCACCCATGAAGACAGTATAAAGCCCAGAACCTGGACCAGTGATATCTGGGAAGGACACAGCCAGCCAAGCATCCCATAATGTTGTTCCTTCCTTTTCCGTCAAGGAATTCTCTCCCTCCCCACCAGAATTCCCACCACCACCACCCAACCAACCAAAACCACAGAAATGTCTGCAATAATGACATACTTTAAAATAATATTTAGAACTGAAGAAACTCAAAGGATAAAGAAAGTCCTTGCCATATAGATATGAGGACCTCACTTTAAATCCTCAAACCCATGTAAAAGCGAGGCATGGTGGTAAATGCCCTATAACCCTAGAACAAGCGGGGAGAGACAGGAGAAACTTGGGGTTCCCTGGCCAGCCAGACTAGTCAAAATAATGAGCCTCAGTTTCCTTGAGAGACTCTGTCTCAAAATAACAACAACAACAATAATAATAATATGGAGAAGCAATTATGGAAGATACCCTCTGCCTCCTAACTGGTCTGTCTGCATAGATGAGCCCACATGCATGGCCCACACGCAAACACAAAGAAAAAAGGAAATGATTAATAAGATGGAGAATTAAGGTAATACTAAAGAAGAAAAGACATAAGACATATACACAATATCTAAGTTCATCAAAAGCATGTGTAAAGTATGCTGAGTGTGTAAAGGTAGATATACTCATCCCCTGCCTTCATCCTCAAAGCAGTCAGGGCTCTCCCCTTCTGAGAACCAGGAGGGTGAGGTTGGGAAGCGGCAGCTTGTCAGTCATTAGGGAACTTCTCTCCACTTAGTACGGAGTTCTAAGGGTGTGCATCAGACTCTCCATAACTACATCGAACCCTCCAACATCAACAACTTAAGAGGAGAGACTTTTGTAGCTCATGGTTTCATAGTCTTCAGTCCAGGGTCTTTGGTCCTGTTGGTTCTGAGCTTGTGGTGAGACCCACCGGTGTAGTGGAGCAGTAGGCTACAACCACGGCAAACGGAGCAGAGCCGCAAGAACGGAGTAGGGACCAGGTTAGCATGTCTCCTTATTTTTTTCCAGAAGCCACTTTTCCCAATTAGATCCCTCCTCCTAAAGTGCATGGGACCTCCCAAATACAACAGACCCAGCTGTCACCAGATGAGCCTCTGGAAGCCTCTCGCTTTCAAGCCACAACCCTCTAGTGATATCTCAGGTTCTTTGTATTATTCTTTTTCTGATACTACAGCCTCATACCTATATTCCAATGGCTGTTTTCTCTTCCACAATGATATCACCTCCACACTTATTACAGTTTAATATTTATCACCATATAGATCACATAGTGGAGGACCTCACTATATTTCAAATCTACACAAAAAATAAGTAGACACTAAATATGAATAGCCTTTAGTATGAACTTGTTAATTGGAACATTGCCCACCTTTTTGTAGTTTTGAAAATGGAATTGCCAGCAGTTACTTAGCATCACGAGGATGCACTCCAACTTATTTAATACGTAACTGAATCTTCTTCTTCACCATTTAGATAATTTGCCAATGTTTTGGGCAATGCTGCAGTGAACATGTTGGTATTCAGGTCTCTTGCCAACTGGACCTTGCACGATTCTATAGACATGGACCAAGAAGGGTCCTGCTTCCCCTTCTGATAGAGGGGAGACATTTCCAGAAACAGTTACAGTATGAGTCATAATGTAAGTGTCCAGAGGTGCTGAGAGATGCATCTCAACCCAGGAAGGGAGCAGGCTTCCTGGAGAAGGAGGCATGTCAGTATCTGCCAGTATCAAGCAGAGCTTGAGAGAGGGAGTTTATCTGCTTGGCAACCACAGAAAGCTACACGGGAGTGAGCTACTCCCATGGCTCCTGAAAGCTATGAAAACAGGGCTTTGCATAGAGTCAGAGAGTCTGGGTTCCCAGTCTTTGACTGACTGGCTTGGAACAAGGCAGCTCCCCCATCGGGAGGGCAAGAACTTCAAATCCCTGCCCTCTCCCTCATCCTCCCCCCCCCCCCGCCAGAAGAAGGGCAGAGGGGCTATTTCCCCAACTGTCCTGGCCAGGACAGCAAGGCACACACCCACAGGCTCCCAGCCCTTCAGGCTTTCAATGGCTGCTGCCAAACTCTGCTGCTGCTCCTGGAGTCAAAGGAATGTTGAGCAATCTTTGGAATTTTTTCTGCAGAGAAACAAGTACTTTTGAATTCCAAATTCCATTCAGGCCTCCTGAGCCGGCACATTGTCTGCAGGAGTCTGCAAAGTCCCAGTCTTCCTTAGCGAGCGTGGAGAGTACTGGGGGACTTTTCCCTGTTTATATTCTTCTCCCGCTGGCAGGGCTGTAAGACACCATTGCGATGAGGTCATGGGGCCCTGCCCCTCTGCATCTACGGGTGGCTGAGCTGCCAGAACCTTGCTGTCCTGTCCCAATGGCTCAGTGTATTCAAGGATATGCTGGGGGATGGGCAGGGTCAGGAGGGCTGAAGAGTGGTCCTCAAATTGCTGCAGCCCCAACCTAGGCTGCACTCTCAGGACATCCCTTCCTCATACCTGACCCTTACTTGCGGCCCTGAGTGGCCTAAGGGCTCCAGGTCACACTGTCCAGTTTCCTGGGTACGAATGTGGGGACCCGACTTGGCATCTGGGAAGTTTTAGAATTAATCAATGCCTTGCAAGTAGTTCTCAGTTCAAATGCACCTCCTCAGAGAAGCCCTTTCTGATGCCCCTCCACTAAGACAAGTTCTCCTGGTGCGTGCCCTTGTCCTCCTAAGCATTTCTTTGTTACTAACAACTGTCTGTGAATTTGCCTAATGTGTTTTCCTCTTTGAGTCTTACTTCCAGACAGTGTTAGCTTCCGTAGTTCCTATCCACTTACAGCCAGGTAAGTAGACGATCAGTCTCCGGAGAGGTGGCTCAGTAGCTAGGAGCCTTTGCTGCTCTTCCATAGGATCCCAAATCATTCTAAGTATCTACATCAGGTGGTTCACAAATGCCTGTAACCCCAGTTCCAGAGGATCTGACACTTTCCTCTAGAGTGCTCATGCACATCCATGTGCACACACACAGCAAACACACAGATACATACGCATAAGTAAACACGAATCTTAAAAAATATCATAGTGCTGTCTGGTATGTAAATATGACCATCCACTCTGGTCATATTGCAAGCCCTAGCCAAAGTGAGCTAACTCAAGGAAAGTGAGCTTTGCACTCACTGGTCCTGTTAACTGCCCCTGTTATGCTGGTTCTGGATGAGTCCTGATCCCAACTGTACAGCCTTCCATTTGTCCTAGGTTTGAGCAACCCCTGAACGTTTCAAAGCCCACTACACCCATTCTTCTGTCCATACCTCAAGGCTAAAAGAAGTGTTTCCACAGAAGAAACTCCTGTCCCAAAGGCGTGGGCCCTGGCTGCATGGTTTTGAGTACCAGGGCAGGGGGAGAAGGTGGGAGATGAATACCAGGTGGAAGGTGAAGTCTTGGGGAAAGGGGGACAGTAGGACAGCATGGAGAGCCTGGCCAGGCCTCTGATACAAGGACACAACCTCTTTAGAAGGCACTGGAAACAAGGCAGAGTGTGTATGCTCTGAGGACTGGATCAGAAACTTGCACTTCATAAACCAGATGTCTTTATGTTTGTATTGTCTAGGCTACTTTTCCCTTTTTTTTTTCCTACAGGGAAGTGGCGGGGGGGGGGGGAGTTGGAATAGTGCAATTGGCCTCAACCGTGCAAAGGGGACCTAGGAAATGGGTTTGTAACTAAGTGTGTATCTGGCCTCCAGGTGGGAAGACCTTAAAGAGGAAGACACTGAGGGACAGAAGAGCCATTGTTCATTGCCTCCGAACCCTGCCAAGTACCTGTTGAGATCACAACT
This sequence comes from Microtus ochrogaster, assembly GCF_000317375.1. Lineage (NCBI taxonomy): Eukaryota > Metazoa > Chordata > Mammalia > Rodentia > Cricetidae > Microtus > Microtus ochrogaster. Next base: position 921,529 of record NW_004949123.1, on the reverse strand, counting down.
TTCAGTAGAAAACCTGGGGCTTTTGCCATTGGGAGAAGTAGGTTGCCTAAGCCATTGGGAGAAGTAGATTGCCTAAGCCACTTCCCAGACTACTTGTGAGACTGCTACATTCACACAGGGATCTAGGAGATGCATCAGACAATACAGAGATTAAATCAGGAAGTCCCAAATGTGCTAAGTACTGTGAGAAAAGCAGGGAATGAGGGTTTCTCCGTTGAGGCAGACAGTAGTAGTGACTGCAGTGGCAAAGGCCCAATTGCAGGGAAAAGGAAACTGAATCAAATTGGCATTGGGGAACATGTACCCCATACCAAGGAGACCTGTCGTAAGTGTTGAGGAAGAGAAAATAGCAGCAAAGTGTTTGGTTGAAAGTGTCACCCAGCCCCTGGCATCCATATACCTAAAGAGTCTGAAGGTTCTGGTGGAAGTTCCATCCTAAGTCACCTCCCCTGGGAGTTGCCTCAGTCCAGACCCCACCCCGAGAAAGCCCGCCAAATGATGACCCCTCCCCAGAGATGCTCCAGACCAGTCCCATAGGGTATTTAAATTATACCCCAGAGAACAAACATATGGTTTTTCTGTCTTCCATCCCCATCTCTTCTTTGGGGGGCTGGAAGGCCACTCATGAACGTTGGTATCCATTAAACCTGGGCTTTTTCTAATTCGGTTTGATTTGGTCTGATTTGAATTTTTGCGTCGGCAGAGAGGCTTATTGGGGTGCAGAAACTTTTCACAAAGGTGGGATGGCAGGGTTGGGAGACTGGAGATGAGCAGTGGGGCATGTGGGCAGTCTTCCCAAATGCTGAACAGACTTTCCAGAAGGAAGTCGGGAGCCCCAGAGGGTTGCATCCCCCTGGGTTCTATATTCAGAAAGGACAGAAAGGCAATGGGGAATGCGGAAAGCTTCTATGACAGCTTCGGTGAGGGATCACAGGTTAGGTCTGCCTGGGAGGAGGAACAGCAAGCACTGAGGTGCGGGGGGGTCCTAGATAGAGGAAAATAAGCAGGATTTGTTGTTTTTTAAGCCGCAGTTTTTCTATGTAACCCTGGCTGTCCTGGAACGAGCTCTGTAGAGGAGGATGGCTTTGAACTAGGAGATCTGCCTGCCTCTGCCAGTGTTGGAATGAAAGGCGTGCACCACCACACTTGGAAGGCAAGATCTGATGTGGGGTGTGAGACAAAGAGGACTCAGGGCTTTGGGTTTTACTGCTAGAAGGATGGAGATGACTTAGATCATGAGTGTTGTTAGTTACTGACCACCAACCTTAGGGCGATTCCCCGGCCAACACCTCTGCCCGCTTATCTCATTCACTCCTCATAACCCCAAGAGACCAGAGCTGGACTCCTCGATCCAGGAAAGACACTGATCTGAACTATGGCCGCTAACATATGAGTGTGATGCTCAGATGCTCTGGCTGGGTTTGACCCACGAAGCAGAGGTACACATCTGACTTCAAGGGTCCAGACGCTGGTTCCTTTGTCTCCCATGACTGTGCCTGGCTCGCGCCCCAACACTGCACACTGGGCCCTCCCCCAACAATCAATCTCTCTCAAGCTACAAAGTTTTCCCAAGGCCCCACGTCCCCCTGTGTGTGTACTGCGACTTCTCTCAGCTTATTCTCGGGCTATTTGAAAAGGAATAGCGGAGTAATCAGGACCAAAATATTTGGAGATTGCCTCAAAGGCTTTGGGCAGATGGATGAGCCGTGACTCAAGGATGACAGGTGGGAGATAATGCAGGGAGGCGCAGCAGCTGTCCGGTTTTTACTGGCCTTTGTATAAGCACAACCGGCTCTGAGACAGGTTTCTCCAAAGGCAGCAAGCTGGAGCTGCTGCTGCCCAGTCCTCAGGACTGCTTTCCCTTTGACGTCACCAAGTCCTACCTGCAGGCAAAGCACACAACTTGCAAACTGATCTAATTAGATAGGGGTTACAATGCTTGTTTTGTGTGTGTGTGTGTGTGTGTGTGTGTGTGTGTGTGTGTGTGTGTGTGTATAAAAGGCATACAGGAAAATACAGGAAAATGGAAAACGTAGACATCTATTCTGTGACTTCAGAAACTGAGTACTGTCACTCCAACCCAAAGATGTCCTGCACATCCTTTGAAGAGTGAAAAAGAAGACTGTGACCTGTGGAAGCAGATCTCTGCCCAGCCAGAGCCTGTCCCTGGGCTCCATGTTTAGCAGCAGGCTGCTAAGAATTGGTGTAGCAATGAGCCCAGATTAGTGACCTGTGCCTAGCTGAATGTGCAACAGAGTTGGGGATATAGTCCTGTTCCCTGCCTAAGTCCAGGGCTTTGAGCATTTATGAGCACTACCCTGTGCTAGGTGCTCTCAACTACTACCTGCTTCGATTTACATAACTGTCAGGTCCAGGCAAAGCTGAGGTTCAGAGAGGTGGGGCCTGTCTGGACTTCCCAGTGCTAACAGGCCTCAGATTTGCGATGCAGGCGGAGCTGTGGAGCCTGCCAGAGCAGGTGTCTGGGGGTTTGACAGGCACATACTCTCCCTGCCTGACATACTGCTAAGTATCCCCAAGACTGCAGTGCACCCCCTCTATATTCCCTCTTAAGTCATGTTGCCTTCTCTACCTGTCTGAGTGCTGTGTTTGCTCAGATGGCAAGGATGGGGAGCCAATGTGGAGATCAGGGGACGTGGGCAAGTATCGAGTCCCGTGGAGGCCAGAGATGGAGCTGTGACAGGGAGGGGCTGTGGTACAGACAGCCTCTGTTGCTCTGGAAGACACAGGAACAGTGTCCCACGAAAACACTGCTGTTTGCAAATCAACACCACAAGCTGGGGAAACAGCACATCTTTGTCTGTCCTGGCCGCTGCTCATGTGGCTTCTTTGCCTTCACCCCATCCCCCTATCCTAGCTAGGGTCCTTTTCTTCTTTGTCATTGTAGCCTTGGAACCGAATAAAAGGGTGGCTGGGAGAGCTGAAGCCCCAGCTTATGGCACTGGTATCCTGTCCATGGCTTCTCAGGTCTGACTCTCCAAGCCAAAGGTCATGGGAAGAAGATATGCTTCAGACGGTAGGGACCCTCCTCAGCCTACTGGCCTGGGCCTCTGCTGCTAGGCCAGCAAATGCTCAGAGCTCTCCAGCAACAAAGTCACACCTCCGTGTCATGTCTGCCCAGAATCCTGGTTCTCAGAAAACCTCTCTAATAGAGAACCTAAATCCAGAAAGATTAGATGACTTGACCAAAGTCACACAGCTGGTGACTAGCTAAACTAGTTTCCCGTGTTCTTGGAAAAGACGTTTTTCTAGTCAGTCTCTCAGTTTCTGCCTCTGTTTCTCTGTCTCTGTCTGTCTGTCTTTATCTCCGTGTGTGTGTGTGTGTGTGTGTGTGTGTGTGTGTGTGTGTGTGAAGGAGAGAGAGATGGGGGCTGAGGCTGAAGCTAGAACTTGTGCATACTAGGTAAGCACTCTACCACCAAAGCCGCATGCGCAGCCCTTTCTTCCGTATGTGGGTCCCTCCCAGACCCCAGCCCACCCAGGCAAAGCCAGACAGGGCTGGGCTGAGCTTTCTCCACACATGTGGTGCTTATCACGCAAGCATTGCCTTGGAGGGTTTCGCAATAAGCCTTGTGTTTTGGTCACCGCAGTGGGCTTGGAGCTAAAAGAGAGCAGGGGACCTCTCATGCTTTTCTCAAATTGCTGCCCAGGTCACCTCGCCCATGCTCAAAGTTGAGGTTCACCAAGTGCCCTGCTCAGTGCAGGAGGAAATGCAGGAAGGACTTGAGGATGGCCCAGATGTTTTGTCTCTGAAGATGGAAAGGCAAGGAGATGTTTGTAGGACCCAGCTCCAGGAACAGGACTTATAAAACAGGGAGGTGGCCAAATCATTCACATTGGTCTTGGAACAGGCCCTGTTCATAGGGCCAACTGAAATACACAGAACTGAAGGCTAATCGTGCTCCCCAGAGGCTCCGGAGCATGGTCCAGCCTAGAGCTGGCAGTGGAAGGGCCAGACCAAAGAGGTAATGGGTGCCCCTGATTGGCTGCTGGCTTTGAGAAAGGCAACTGGGGCTTTCCTGGGATGCCCTTCTAGAATGAATTTACCCCTCCTCCTCTCCATTCAGCCACTTAATCAGCCCAGTCTCCCCATTATATCCAGCTTCCCATACGCCCAGTGAGGTTTGAGGAGCCTGGTGTGGAGCGAGGGAGGCAGACCCTGAAAACAAAAGTCAGGGTCTGTCTTCAAAATGCCCGTAAAAAGGAGAGGGAAAAGAAGCACATACAGATCAGACTGTAGCTGAGGGGAGGGGGACAGTCATTCACTGGGTTAAGCATCAGATTTTGCACCATCCCCCACCCCACATGAAGTCCAGTGGAGACAGGGATCACAGCCAGCAGCAGCGACCAGGGAATAACCGCCTAGTAAATCAAGAGTCTGAAGCTTCTGCAGCATCGCAAGGACAGTCCTGGATTTATAGCTCTTACAGGACACATCACTTTCAGGGAATTCACTCTGCTCTGGGGGCACTCACACTGCTGACATCGGCTCCAGGACACCAACGACATTAGGCTGTAAGAGACTTGACAGGCTAATAATTCTCAGTGGCTGCTAGCACTCACGGTTTCAGGCAAGATGGCACACGGGCAGGAAAAGACAGTGTGAGCTGGTCTACGTGAGACAGTGTCATGCTGGAGGTGCAGAAAGGACTGGGGCTGCTGCCCACTGACATTTTCCAAAGCAGATTCCTTGGTTCTCACTTCTGAACCTTCACATTTTCCTAACAGCTGGAACTTCCCCACCTCCTCTCACCAGAAGCCCCACCCTTATTTTGAAACCAGATTCTAAAGAACCAGTTGCAGGTTTGACCTAAGTCTAGTGGGCCCTGCCTGAAGATGTGCAGTGTGGGCGGTCCAACGGTCGGTCTGCACTAACAGCATAACTCTCTGGTCAATTCTTACGTTCAAAAATGCTCTTACACCCAGCAAACCCTTCTGAGTACCTGTATTGAACTCATTTCTGGGATACATCATCAGGAGATGGGGTGCCAGAGTGGTTAGTTCTATCGCCACCTTGCCCTTCCCACCACAGTGGACTGCCTCCCTACAGAGCCAAAATGAAACCTTCCTCCCTGAAGTTGCTCCCTTCAGGAATTTTATCACTGCCACAAGAAGAGTAACTAATCTCAGCCTGGAATCCCCCAGGAAGAGTCTCAGTGAGAGCTTGCTGCCCCGTGGGCAGTCTGTGGGAGATTGTCCTGACTGCTTTAGTTGATGTGGAAGACACAGTTGCTGTGAGAAAAACACTAGGCCCAAAAGTGAATGGGGGAAGAAAGGGTTTATTTCCTCTTATAACTCTCAGATCACACTCCATCAGGCAGGAACCTGGAGACAGGAACTGAAGCAGAAGCCATAAGTGTGTGCTGATTACTGGCTTGCTCCCCATGGCTTGTTCAGGCTGTTTTCTAAAAAAAAAAAACCCGGCCCACTTACCCAGGGGTGGCAACATTCATGGTGATCTGGGCCCTCCTATATTGACCCATAAGTCAGGAAAATGCCCCCTAGACTTGCCTATAGGCAATCTGATTGAGGCGTTTTCTCAGCTGGAAAATATCAAACTAGAGGTTCTTCTAGTTTATGTCAAATAACAAACAAACAAAACCAAAAACAAACAACCAGGGCACACAGGGTCCCTGAAAGTAGGGACCTCATTGCCTGATTTGGGGTCCCAGACTATGTGAGAGCAGAGAAAGCCAGTTGAGCACAAAGCATGCGTGCACCCACCTCTCTCTGCTCTTAGACGTGGATGTAGTGTGACTAGCTGCTTGGAGCGCATGCCTTGACTTGCCCCGGACAATACACTGCAATCTGGAATCGTGCACTCTAAACTCCTCCCTTATACAGATTTTTGTCAGGGTATCTTATCACAGCCACAGAATGGAAGTCTCAGCCTCTGGCCTTACAGCTCCACACCCGCCGGGGTGAAGTGAACCTCACCGGACAGCCTCCAGTGGGTGTTCCAGGAGCACAGGAGGAGTCTTTACTTTCCACACTGAGCTGGGGTTAATTTTGTTGTTGCTGCTGTTGTTGATAGAAGCTGTAGTCATAATTTCTGAAAACGGAAACAAGGAACGTAGTCAATACATGGATCATCTCATATAGTTACTGCCCCACCCTCTGCCCTGTAACAAGAATTGTTTTAGTAATGCTCCTTAACAAATTCCTGACTACAGTATAAAGTTAAGAACGGGGAGCTTTTATGTACGGGGAAAAGTACTCCAATTTCTCCAAGAATCCAGACTTCCTAAGGATTGGGACAAGCGAAGAAAATAAAATAAAAGAGGGAATTTCAGAAAGAGGAAATGGCTTCAGTCAGACGTGGAAGGCAGAGAAAGTGAAAGTCAATGTAAGGACACGTGGCATGACTCTTGTCACATGCTGTCCTTATGTCTTCCCCACAGCGGACCTCACACCTTTCCCACTCACTCAGATGCAGGCTCCTCAGTGCCGCCATTCCAAATCAATTAAAGCTATGTGGGAGGGGTGCTCTGCCCCTCTGTCTAGGCTTGAGAAGGATAAGAAAGGGTCAGGCTGGAGCATTTTGTGCTTTGGAGAATGGGCCACAGGACCTATTTTCATCATTTTCACTTAGAGAGCATTAAGTCTAATGGAAAAAAGTCCTTGCCCAATGTCCATGAGGCTAATGACAGTGGTGTTGGACTCAGGCCTCCTGTCCCTGGGGCAATAGGTTTACAGTTTACAAATGGTTTGTGTGATGTGGGGCTGGCCACACAGGGCTACATCTTCACAGGACATCTTTTGAGTGCTCTGAGTTCACTCTGTACCCTAAGACTCTCTCATTCTTGCCTATATTCCCTTGCTTCGTGGATTGGAAGCCTGTGGGGGTAGTGAGTGGGGATACTAGAGAGGGAGGCACACCTAAGTTCATAGGGACTTTGGAGCAGATATAACTGACTTCTTTCTACTTTCTTCAGGATCTAAACCAAGGGAATAAACCCAGTGACAGATCCTTTCTCCTCTAGCATCCAGGTACAGGAAGCCATCATAAGTTTTTGAGGATGACCGTGTTATAATATAAAAAGTGATATTTATAAAACATAACTATGAAAGATTGGTATATCCCAAGTCCTGTCATTAGAAAATATCTCCTGGTAGAACATCTTTGAATAAGTACGGAGCTGTGTGGAATGGGCACCCTCTTAGCCTGAGAGTCAAGGGATAGACTGCCTACAAATGACAAGCAGGGCACTTGGAGGGGATCTTCTCCATGGCTGAATTGAGATGAAGAAAAGAAGGAGGTTTTACCAAAGATCCAAAAGGTCAAAGGGCAGGAGGGCCCTGGGGAGGGGGGCAGGAACACAGACAGGGAACTAGACGCAGCTACAAGCACCCCTTGTCAGGCTTCTCAGGTCCCTGCTGGGGTGGACTTATTGCTTCTTTTGGTCTCTGTTTTCCCAAAAGAGAGGTTAATAAAGCAAGGTAGAGAAGGAGGCAAGCTGGGACCTTTTGAAGACAGGCTCTGGGGCTCACAGGAGGGAGAAGTGGGGGGCAAACTCTGTACAGACGAACAGATGGCAGTAAGAGGGTTCAGAGGGACAGTGAGATGGCTCAGTGGGTAAAGACACATGCTGCCGACCAAGCCTGACGACGAGAGTTCAATCTCCAGAACCCATACGGTGGAAGGATACAGTGAACTCCTATGAGCGGGCCTCTGACCCTCTGCACACTGAATTAATATAATATTTTGAAAAGAGAGTACAAAGAATAATTCAGTTTCCAAGAGCCATCTCAGGGTATGGGATCATCCCTTAGCTGACAAGGGACAGAATTGAGTGTAGACATGCTGGGCACTCCCACTGAATCTCTACACCACCAAAATGGGAGCGTCACCCATCCCTTCCTCAGCTCACAGTTCTATGTTCTGCAGACTAGACAGAGAAGCTGTGGCCTAGCCCACATGGAATGGAATTTCCCCAGAGGGGCTATGGACCATCCCCCCCAAGTCAGAAACCAGTCTTGTAGAACATGGTGGGGGTGGGACAGAAAAAGAGGACCTGATTACAGAGGGTCCGCAGAGTGAGAAAAGAGAGGGTGAACCCAAGAAATGAGCTACTGTTCCTCTTTGGGCTACTGCTGACATCCTTTTTTCCAACCCCAGTAGTCACTTCTCAGAGCTCCCCCTTTCCGCTGCAGCTGATGGTTGCTCAACCTTTGCCCCCTGGTTTCCGGCCTTGATACCTACATGGTTCTCCTTCAACCTCCAAGACACCAGTTCCTCTTCAGGTCTTGTTTATTCACTTCTCTTCATACAGCAGACCGTGTGCCATGCCTAACATGTTCTCTCTCTCTCTCTCTCTCTCTCTCTCTCTCTCTCTCTCTCTCTCTCTTCTTTTTTCTCCCAGTTTTTTGAGACAGAGTTTCTTTGTGTAGCCTTGGCTGTCCTGGAACCAGCTCTATAGACCAGGCTTTCCACAAACTCACAGAGAACTGCCTGGCTGTCGGGGCTCCTTCTCCGTGGGCATCCCCATGTTCTCCAAAAGCACTCTCACTCCTCACAGACGTGGATCACTTGCTTATGATAGTTTCCAACCTTAACTCCTTTGGCCCTAATTAATCCTTAATTCTAGGACACCCCCACACCTTAAAATAGCCTGCCAAGTGGGTCTCCTAGACACCTTACTTAGTCCCCAAATGTAACAAACTCTTCATGGAGGGAAAGAGAACCATGTTGGGAGGCCATACTATAGTAGCTGGCCCTGCAGACCAAGCTGTTCTAGGTGCTGGTTTCTTGTTGGTTTCTCATGTCCACTCTTCAGCATCAGGCTGCCAGAGGCTATCAGGCCCTCTGTCTGACTGCTCTACCTCTCTCCTGTGGTTATGCATGGTTCAGAGAGCATCAGAAAGGGACTGAGTTATTGACATTGGACCTGGAAGACTGAGATGCATAGGTATGAAATCAATCGGTCATTTTCTTTCTTTTTTTTCTATTTTCTTTTCTAGGCAAGAATGTAAATGAACTGGACACTGCTACTGGCAGAATCAAAACACTGGGGGAATGTACACAAAACTATCACTCTATGTCAAGGAAAATTTTCTCGTGTTGACAACAGTATGCATTCCCAGGCAGAATTTCCAGTGGCTGACAGAGTACAGTCACTATGTGAGTACCCACTGGAGATTTGGTGGAACATGTTTATATCAGTACAGGGCCTCTTCCCTGAGAATCCTCAGAAAGAAAGATGATATAGGAAAAGCAAAGGGATAAGGCTGGAGACTCTGTTCAGGAAGCACTCCCTGAGTCCCTGTCCAAGGTTCAAACTTCAGTGAAACAACAGTCCAGTACTTAGGCTGCTTTCTATCATAGTATTTGTCAATATTCAGCTGCGTGGCGGCTTCCACAGCAAGGATCTTGGGGATACAGTCCTTGTGGACACTTCATCTCGGCCTGGTGACTTAGGGGGCCTCCCTGTTAGGGATTCCACTGACAGGTGGCTGCACTAGTACAAGTACTGGTCTGTGTCCACACAGTCTTTCATGTACTCTGCATCCAGCTAATATGGCCCCCACCACTCTTGTCTGTGCCTCTTCATCTTTGCAAAGTACTGACAAAGCCCGCTGGTAATTCCATATCGCTCAGGTCCCATTCTCCCTCATTTAGCTTGAACTCCATCTATTCCTCTTCAGACTATTTGATCTTCACTTATGAATGCCTGGGTCCTACTGCTGTCATGAAAAGGCTGCCCAGATCTTTTGAGATATGAAGACTGTGGTGAGAATTCTTTCAAGACATATGATGACCCAAGAATCCCCATTCTTGTAATCAGAGCACTGGGGAAGAACTTCCTGAAAGAAGTACCATGGGAAGACAAAATGGACTCTCATGGCCTTTCTGTAGATGTTCTGGCAGTTTCGCATCCAAGCTTTTGCAGTATCATCATGTTGCCTGGAACATGCAATCACTGAATGAAAATACCAAAACATGCTAGCTCTCCATCTTGACATTCCTGCTACGATCTCTGACAGAGAAAGTCCAAGTGGGCAAGCGGTGGTCTGTTTTTTAAACCATCCATTTCTTGGGGTTACTTTGTGCTGGAACTCACAAGAAGACAAGAAGAGCCTCTGAGGATGGGTGGGGAGAAGGATCAGGCTCTCATTCATTCCTGCAATATGAATTTTAGTACTTGTCTCTGTCAGGAACTATTTTAGGGGTTCAGGATGCAAAGGAGAAGGCAGACAAGGTCCTGTTTCAAGAGCACTAGGACTGACCAGGTCATTAGAAGTAGACAAGTTCTCTAAGAAGGAAATATAATATTGAAGAGTAACAAAGGACTAAGGCCTAAAGGCCTATCCTGAGCTAAGAACAGAAGAGAGGAAACGGTTGTTCCAGGCAAAGATATTGTGTATGGGAAGACCCAAGGCCAGAACAAACTGGCACCTCTCATTGACCTGCAAGAAACTTGGAATGGCTGTAGAGAGAGGAATGGCAGTTCATAACCAGGAGAGAAGGGGAGAAAAGGTTGGGCTATGCAGGGCAATCAGGGACCCCATAAGAGTTTGGGATTTGGGAATCCAAACCAATGAGAGTCATGAGAAAATACAAATTAAAAAAACAAACATTTAGCCATTATGTGATAATCAGACAAGAAGCATCAGAAGGAACACTGGCAGGTAGAAGCTCTGGGTGACCTTGGTGGGATGGTTCTAAGGCTGGATCTTCTGAGGCCTTCTGTGGACATCAAATGACCTGGAGGATTTGCACTACAGCTCTTTGCATTGCATGTTAGTCCTACGTAGGAGGGTGCAGGAGCAAAGGAGACCAGCGGAGTCAAGAACTATTCACTTGTATAACCCAGTGGATGGTGAAAAATGGTTTGTAGGAAGTTCACCTATGGCTCTACTTGTGTGGAGATACCTGTAAGGCCTCAGACAAAGATTTCAAATCCCAGGAGGTTGCCAGGTCAAACAAGGATGCTCAGATAAATATGAATTTTAGACAAACAACCGGCGGTGTTTAGTATAAATCATTCTTTAAAAGTACATGGGGGTATGCCTGTGTTCTTAAAACCACTCACTGCTAATTGGAAATTCAGATTTAGCCAGACATCTAAGTGTTTGTCTTCCAAGACTGACAGCCCAACAGGTAACTGACTATGCAGCTCTGAAGCTCAGGAAAGAGGAGCACAGGGGACAAGGTCAGCACGGAGGGCATGTGACATTTCAGACATATGGGGGCAGCTGTCAGTTAATGTTAGGAAGATACACAATATCCGCCACAGTAAGCATCACATTGACTCCAGTGTTCAGTGTTTGAGAGAGGAGGAAAACATCACAAAAGCTAAGGTAGAAGAAAGGAATGACTCACCATTGAAAAAAAAATCATACATCCAAGAACCAGAGTATTCCCCAGATGGAGAAGGTCATTAGTGGTACTGAGGACTACAGTTCACTTGTATTGTGCTGGAGAGGAAAACATCACAGCTAGTTGTAGGGCCAGTGGTGGGTGTTCGTGATGTCTTCCTAAGAAAGAGCAGGTGGTAACAGGGGGAAGAGGTTGAATAGAAGAATGGCTTGATTTGATATTAGAGCTGTAAACTAGTAAATGTCAGTGGAGAGAGGAAGTTGTTAGAAAGTAAGGGAAACGGGGGGGGGGAGCAAAAAAGAAGAGTTAGAGATAGAAGGAAAATGATAAGGTCAGACAGGGCACGCAGCTTCCTTTAAGCCAGGAGGCCAAATGCAGAGGAAGGGTCCAGCAGGTTGGTTTATGGGACAATTGGAGGAGTTTCTATTTATTCTTCTATTTATTATTTGTTTTGTGATAGTGGGGATTGAATACAGGGCTTTACACATTCTAAGCTAGTGCTCTGCCACTAAGCTGCACCCACCTTTTATTTTTTTTAGGAACTGGTCTCTATGCAAAGGCCAAACTGTCCTGTTAGTGGCATGAACCACCACGGCTGGCCCACTTTATTGTTGGAAGGAGAGACTTTATCATCTGCTGAGAATCCAGATGCTGAAGGCTTAAGAACAAGAAATGGGATTTGCAAAGGCAATTGCTCAAGGAGTGGAACAGATGTCCCGAGGAAGGCAGAGCGGCTCTCCTGAGGCCCGGATCAAAGAGACCATGATGGCAACAACTGTCTCCAGCGGAAAGCCACGTGGTCATGTGGCCACCATTCCAAGGAAGAAGACCTTGCATATCCATGATTGGAATTGAGCCAGAGGGTGTAACAAAGAACTTGTGCTGTAGAGGAGGCTCTGAGCTACGAGAGAGGAAAGTGAACAAGGGTGGGATTCAGACGGCGAGGAAGAAGGCAATGACATTGAGCCAGGAAGTTGAGGGTGAGAAGGATGTCAGGGTGAGTGACTTCAGAGCTGAGCTAGCTCTGGGTAGTGAGGAGGTCTAGAAAGTGTCATGGGAAAGAGTAGACAAGATGCAGTGGGCAGAGATGGAGGCACCAAGTACCTAAAAGGCTAGACTGTGGGCTGGGCCACTGAGGTCATCCATGATGACAGCAGAGCCTCCCTGTGTCCTCTGCGCAATCCCACCTCTCCTGACATCACCTCTCTGTTGTTCGCTGTTAGAGTTGCCATGGTGGTGGGTGGGGAAAAAAGAGGAGGTGGTGGCTAAAGCTGGGTGTGGTCTGTGAAACATTTTCACGGGAAAAAGATGTCATTTGTGTAAGTTTCTAATTCTTTTGAACACTCAGAGGCAAGGAGGTATCCATAGCTTATTATCAAGAAGCACTAAAACTAAGAATTACTTCTAAAACTCATTTCTCTCCTTGCTGTGGTGTCAAAGTCTAAGAACTACTACTGTAGTAGCAACTCAGAATGCCGTGTCTCTCTTCCCATGCCTTGGCATCTGCCCTTTCAACCCTTCAGCCACTCAGATTGGACAGCGCAGTCTCCACTTCCCACATCTGGTTACTACTAATTCTGCTTCTGTCTTTCTGTTCTGTCATCTATTTCCTAACTTCTCTGCTAATCCCCCACTGGCCTCTTTGTCATTCTCAGAGGCACAGGCAAAGGAGGTACCCCCACTAATGATTCACCCCCAGATGACCTCCCACACCACTGCCAGTTTAGCTTTCCTCAAATCCCTGTCTGCTCCAACAAGTCCACTCTTACAATTCCTCAGAGGAGCTAACAAAGGGCAGACCCCTTGATGTGGTATAAAGACTTCCGCTGACCTGAGGAGGGGTATTCCCTGCCTCCACCTCCCACTCCCTCTTCTAGGCACCATGCACCAGGTACTGCAGTAGGTATAGTCCCACCGCCTCTGGGCCTTTGCCCCTGCTGTCCCCTCACTCTGGGGTGCCCTCTTCCTGTTGTTCTTTGGGATCTGGGTAGCTGTGAGGTCCTTATTCTGTCGCTCTTCCCCACTCAGTAACTTGTCCTGAGGCCTGGCAGAGACGACATTTGCTGATCTAAATTAAGAGACTGCTCCTGATAAGTGGCAGGTGCTCTGAGACCCATGAGTCAACACAGCTTGTCTGGGACATGTCTCAGACCAGACACATACTCGAGTCATGTCCAGACCCCCAGATACCAGCCAGCTGATGTTAACTCCACTAGGGTCCCCAAGCCACTGCTTAACCAAGTCTTCTTAGCCTAGCCTTGGCGTCGCTCCCTCTGTGCAGGGCCAGCAGGAGGAAAAGAACACTTAAAGCAAGCAGGGGCAGGGTGAAGAACTGCCGGTCTGCTGGAGTGACTCATGTGACAGACAGCAGGAGGTCCCCTGAGATGCACTGCAGAGTCTGAGCAAAGGCGGGCTCCCTATCTGGAAACAGAGACCCTTGGGACTTAGGGGTTTTAGGTTCAATAGTATGGGTTTGTCAGCAGTTGAGTGATCACCTTAAGAATTACAATTCTCTAAGTGTGATCTCCAAGACAGCAGCTTCTGAGGCAATGTAAGGAGAAAATCTGCACACACACACACACACACACACACACACAACCCTTCTCCACCCCATTTGTGTGTGTGTTTGGGGATGGGGGGTGAGTATGTGAAAGGTAAAGGCATTAAAATAAAAAGCTAGAATGTATCCTAAATTCCGAGACTGAGGAAAATCCCACTAAGACTTCATTCTTCCTATCAGGAAATGGGGAATTCCCAGAAGCTCAAGGAGCAAACAAATTGAGAAGATTCCAAGGGGAGGGTTTCATTAGCAAGGGCCCTCCCCTCCTGAGGCAAGTCCCTGCTATTCCCCTGGAAGTTGAACTGAGTGACTGCTGGGACACAGAATGCCCTTTGAAGGCCCGGTATGTCATTCAGTGCTTCTCAGTTCTTAGTGGGGAGTCCCCACAGCCTTGCTCAGCTCCCTACACACCAGCCTCCTCTTCCTGGCTCACTCGGGGCCTTCCATCTCCGTTTTCAGCCCATCTTCCCTGGCTATTTTCCTTTCATTTCCCTCACCTAAACTAGGAAAAAGTTTGAAGGGAGGGCCAGGGCCCTATTTTGCTTTCTCTGGACTGGTTGTGTCCCCAGAGTGACAGGGAGAGTCAGGAACACCTGGCCCACGCTCTCTGTGGCCGCCATGGGCTCTGCCTTGGGACTAGTCCCTGAACTGTTCAAGCCCATGCATGCTCCTCTGTACTCCAGGGCTGACCCTGCACAGCTCCGCTGGCTTGGCAGATATTACTTATACACTCAAATATCCATAAAGCACTTTGCCAGGGCTGAAGATGTACTCGTGAGAAACACGCATTCCCGGAGAGAAGCTCACCTTGGTGGGGAACACAAGAAGCAAACAAGCAATTAAAGGAATATGTAATAGATAAAGAACATGGCTTTTCTGCCATACAAAGAGAGTATAACAAGGTGAGAAGCCAGGAATGAAACAGCCCTATCTTAGCAGGTTTAGGAAAAACTTATAGGAGGTGACTTGAACAGAGACCTAAAAATGGCCATGGAGTGAAGGTGACAACTTGGGGAAAGCTTTCCCAACAGAGGATGCTCTCAGACAAGGGAGGCTGTGAGGGTGAAAGGAGGGGCTACAGGAGGCTGGGGAGATGAGGTCAGAGAACCCCTGAGGCCTTCTTATCTATCCAGGGAGCTTGTGTTTTAGTCTAAGGATCAGTCTTGAGCAGGGAAGTAACCATCTGTTTTACACTTTTGAGAGATTTCTCCATGTGGAGATTGCCTGCGGAAGTGGAGTCAGAACAGTTAGGAAGCTGTGGTCATTGCCCATCACCAATGGCCATCACTCCAAACTCTGACATCCAAGAGCCTGGCACAAACCCCAGGCCTACATCCTCACCTCTCTTCTTCCAATCCCATCACAGACTACGGCTCTTATCCTCGAGGAAGCTGTCCTGGGGCCTGCCCTAAGGAGGGATTTCACAGTAGAGCTGTCAGTCACGGTCCATGTCCACTTGTCAAGAACTGTGACACTATTCTGTATTAGCCAGGGCTCCTGTGAAGGCACAGCATGCAAACTCCTGTGAAGGGAGGGGCCCAAGGACCGTGCTCTGAATGGCCCTCCTCCCCCATTCTATCCCCTCTCTGAACTCTGCACAGGTACCCTCTCCTCTCTCACATGGCAATGCTTCCTCCCACCTCCAGCACAGGCGCACACCCCCCTATCAGTTAAGTCGCTTTGTTCAGCAGTTGAGTGGGGGATCTGTTGTTCTCTTGAAAAACTACAACTCCCAGACTCCTCTTGGACTATGGTTACCTGTGCGTGCACCTTCACGCAGGTATGGGATATTCCCAGATACCCCTGCGCTCCCCGTTTAAAAGGCAGGGCCACACGAGGCCCCTCTCTCGTCCTGCCTTTCCTCGTGTGTCCCACATCATTTGTCCTTCTGTGTTTCCCTCCCACATTAAAGTGGACCCACATGGGAGCCGCCGTGTCGTGTCTGTGTTTGTTCTGCCGTGCGTGTCTGTCCTGTGCCCCGTGTTCAAGAAGAACACCCCTGCCTTTTATTATTTTTTAAGAAGAACAGGATCCACTCAGGGCACTCCTCTGACATCTGTTCAGTGAAGGTGAAGAGACCACAGACTTCCAGGGGGAAGACAGAAAAACGTCTCAGAAAACTTTATGATCTGGTGTTTTGAAGTTGTAGATGAATACAGGGCAAGGGAGAAAGGGCCAACTCTGGCCAGGACCCTGAATTATTATAACCCCAGATGCTCCTCAGCCTGGACCCCAGGGTCCACTGACCCCCTGCTCTTCCCAGCTACCAGTCCCTCAGATGTCACTAGGAATTTAGTGGGTCTCCAACTTAACTCTTCTTGCTCTCGTTCTTTATCTTTTCTAGTACTGTTTGTTTTCGGGGGTGGGGTAGGAGGAGTACTAGAGAGTCAACATAGGACCTTATCCATGCTAAGTAAATTCTCTACCACTGAGCTGTATTCTCACCTCATTCACTAATCTCTTAATTCCCAAGCCTGCTCTTCTAATCCTTAGTCTACACTGTTGCCCATGATGGTAAACTCTATGTGGTCCTGGCTGTTCTCACTTTCCTGGGCACCCCTGGTAATCGGTGTCGCTCATAAACATCCCCTTAAAGTGGTATTAAACCTCTACCTTTCTGGGCCAGGCCCTTAGCCCTATCATAATGACCACAGACAGCCAGCATCTCTTCACCAATGTGTCTCTGATAGCTCTCCAGTCACAAACACAACCATTCAGAGAAAGTTGAGTTACAAAAAGCAGGATGCTTGGAAGAGCTGAGTACAGTGAAATGGGGAGGTTCTCACCTCAGAGACCTGGACCCTTGTCCTGGACTGGCCCTTGGATACTTCCAAGTTTGTGCTCACCATGTCCTGCCCCAGGACATGCTTTCTCCATAAATGGTCTGTTAGATCGAAAACCAAGAAGCCATGCCTGTGCCTCCTCACCACCCACCCCAGCAAGCACAGTCCTCTTCACTGGAAAGTGCCCGGGTCTTTGCTCTCTGCCTCGGCTCCCCCACATTGCTGAATTAAAGCATATTGCCTCCACATCCACCATGTCCCTTCTGAGGCGCTTCCAGTCCTCTTCCTGTCTGTGCTCTATGCTCCAGTTACTCCAGAATTTTCAAGGTGCAAACCTACTACTCATTTCAAGTCGCTGCTACCAGTTCTTCACTGGCTTCTTGTGACTCTTAGGAGAGATTACTAACCACAAAGGCCCACTAGGTAACCCAATTTCTCACCACCCAGTTTACACCTTCTACTCCAGACTCTAACAGTCCTTCAGTTCCTAGAATGCATTGTGCTTCCTACTTTCTGTTTCCTCCAGTCAACACCCTTGCCGCCTCCTCCCCACCCCAGCTCCCTTGCCTCCCCAAGCTCTACCCATGCCCCAAGAGCTCAGCTGAGGTATTCCTTCCTCCAGTCAATCTTCTTGATCTCTCTGGGCTAGGGAAGGTATTCCTCCCATGACAGCACCCCAAGTCACCCTGAGATACTTGCTCCCTTGCAGTGTGTGCGTGTCAGCTCCTCAGGCTGACAGCTCTAAGAGTGTTTGCCTAGCGTGAATTAAGCAGGAACTTCAGAGTAAGGCGTACGGTTGGCACACACAAGCTCAATGGCCTCCCCCTTACCCAGAAATAAAGCCTCAAATTCATGATCCTCCCGTCTCAACCTCCTCAGTACTGAGATGGCAGGCATATTTCATCACGTCTGACCAATAAATATCTTTCCAGTAGATGGATGGGTGAACCCTGTGAGCATCTGGAAAGGAAGAGGCATTCCAGAGTAGGAAGCAATGCAGAAAGGGGGTCCGATAAAGGCTAGAGCGTGGGGATGGCCTTGTGTCACATTCAGAGTGCAAGAGGCCAGTCTATTGGGGCAAACGTCACAAGGAGAGTAGAGAGTAATGAGGACAGATGTTAGGGCCAAGCTAACATTAGAGCTTTATCACAGAGGCATTACAGAGCATCAAAGCCAGGATGTGGCACAAGCATAGCCATGTGTAAAAGGACATCAGGCTACAGCTGCTTACAGTCTGACTTGTGTGA
Organism: Microtus ochrogaster; assembly: GCF_000317375.1. Classification (NCBI taxonomy): domain Eukaryota; kingdom Metazoa; phylum Chordata; class Mammalia; order Rodentia; family Cricetidae; genus Microtus; species Microtus ochrogaster. The sequence continues at coordinate 903,601 of NW_004949123.1, read as the reverse complement.
GGAGAGAGGAGAACCTTGGAGGGTACCCCCACTCTAAGGGTCAGCAGAGGGCCTGTTCCGAACTCCTTCAACCAGACCTTCCACCAGCTGGAAACTCCTGGCCCTTGTAGGGGTGGAAGGAAGGCAAGCTCCTCTTGCCAGCACTTGCTCCTCAACTGGACAGAGATAGATTGCCCTTCCTGATGACTCACCCTGGAAGGCTCAGCTCCCAGCAGAATGGCATTGTTGACAGGAAGAGGGGCCAGACTTTCCCTCCTCCAGCCTACTTGCTGGACCCCAAAACAGCAAGACAAGACGACATAGTGTGTAGAGTAGGGAACGCACCTACACCATGCCAGCTGTCTACATGCTTGGACCCACTGTGCCACGTGTCAGCTGGCTTAACAGTTGTCAGTGACTCAGGCAGCCGTAGAAACTCTCAGGAAGTATGATGTAAGGACATGAAGGCGAGAGGTAGCGCCACTTCTCTATTCTCAGGCGAGGGAACAAGGCAGACACACCGGGCAACAGGGGTTGTGAGAGCCATGTTTCGAAGGGTGCGAGAGCCAGTATGTGGCTCTTAACTGGGGACAGCATCTGGTGGGGCTTCTTTAGAACTGAGACATGAAAAAAAAAGGAAAAGGGACATAGACTGCCAGAAGAGTTTGGGCCAGGCCCAGGTCAAAAAAAGCTACCGCTCTGATGTGGGAACTGCAAGAATTACCTCGACAGGCTGGCTACAGCTCCAACAGTCGTTAGAATCCAGAATGTGTTCTCTATAGAAGAGCTATCACATGGGTGGCCTTCCTGGGCTAGGCCAGCCTGGAAGTCTGCAGGAGCAGGAAATGCAAAATGAAAAGAGAAGGCTATAGACCTGAGAGACAAGGAAGAAGGGGGCTTGGAGCATTTGCAGGGCTCAGCATCCGCATGCATCCTCTCAATCTAGGAGAGATTAGCAAATGCTGAGACAAAGGACAACAACAGTAAATGGCAGGAAGGTGGCAGTTAGCTGGCCTTGGCCAGCCTAGGACTCAAAGACAGAGGTGAGACGTGGAAATGAGTCCTTATCTAGGCTGATGGCTGAGACACTGGGAAAAAGAAAGATCCTAGGAGAAGGGCTTAGTGTCAAGAGAAAGGAAAAAGCACTTCCTCCCACAGTCACCTCTGTGTACCCTCATGCACAAGATCCCCAGGAACTGGGCTTCCTTCCTGTCCACGCTCTTCCTCCTTGCTCCCTTCTCCCAAGCGTTCCTCCGGGCTCTGTTGCCCCACGGCCGCTGGTGCGGAGCTGAGCCGAGGGCACAAATGAGAAGCAGACTAGTTTGTCCTCTGCCTGGAATCCTCTTCTGGCAACAGCCTCGGAGCTGGCCTCATCTGGTCTTAGCTTACATGTTACACCCTCCAAGAGGCCGTCTCTGACTTCCTTGATTTAGCTGGTCCTGGCGTCACTATTGTTTTATTTCCACATAGCACTTACTGCTACCTGGTATTTTTCTCTCTCTGTTTTGTCAAACTTGAGAATTGTGAGGAGAAAGACCAAAGATTGTTCAACGGAAGCAAGCTCAGTTTAGGGGTGTACCCGGGACTGATCAGTACAGAAAAAAAAGTCCCTGCTTGTCCTGTGCAGGTTAGGATTTCAGTTTGTAGTTGAAGAATAAGTTCCTGTTTGCTCTGTGTTAAGTCCTTGCAAGTTACGATTTCTATTTGTAATTAAGAATAAATTCCTGTCTCTTAGATTTGATATAAACTGCAAAACATGTTTTTAAACCTACACTAAATTAGTGATCCATTCACACGGTGCAAACCTTACCCTTGTTCCTTCCCTTTCATTGTATTTTTCTAACAATGTTGGCCAGCCAGCTCTTTCATCCCTGTGAACACTTAATCTCTCTTATAAAAGGGACCTCGAGAAGCTGTCAGGGGCTTAGAGAGAGGCAGTCAGACTGGCCAGTCCCGGGTGCACCCCAAAATGTAGCTTGCTTCACTTGGACAACCGTGCTTTGGTCTTTCTCCTCATGATTCTCAGGTTTAGCAGTTTTCACATTTGGTTTTGTGTGTGTCTTCATGCATCATGGACACTGCTCGAGAACAGGGGCCTTGCCCGTGTCATACACAGTTGTAGCGGCTATATTCCCAGCACACAGAGCAACGCCTGGTTCCAAGCAGGCGCTCAGATGTTGAGCTTATTTGTGAGTAATAACTGCCAGCATTAGTTGAGTACTCCTCGCATGCCAAGCACTTTGTTCATGTGTGACCTCAAGAGTCAGCAAACTGTGGGTTTCAAGGCAAATATGTTTCTCTGAAAGTTTTTACAAATAAACCTTAATGGAGCAAACCCCTTTGTGCCTGTGCTGTCTGCAGCTGCTTCTGCGATATGATGATAAAACTGAGTAGTTGTTACAAGGGTAGCATGGCCAAAAAGCTAAAAACGTTTACAGCAGCCTGGCACTTTGCAGAAAAGGCCTGCTGGCCCTGTGTAAACTCACCCAATCCCCTTCAGCACCCCTGAGGGCTGGCTGTTATTGATGCCATTTTAAAAATAAGGCGACTGAGGCACAGAGAGCATGGAACAGAACACAGAGCTAGTAAGTGTGCAGGTGGGAACTGAACCAGGCAGTTTTGACTATGCTCCTTGCTAGCCACAGTGCTTCATAAGTTTTCTAGGAATGGAGAGGGGTGAAGGGAATTCAGCTTATCCTAGAATTCTGGAAGTAGCATATAAAAAGAAGGAAATGGAGGGAAAAAAACTATGGCAACAGAGTTCTTAGGACTACACGCGATCAGAATATTATTTATTGTTCTGGGTTTTTGTTGTTATTTGGGTATTGTTGGTTTGTTTGTTCACAGGACTTTGTTATATAACCAAGGCTGGCCTCAAACTCCCATCTCCCCTGCCTCAGACTCTCTAGAGGCAGGATGGCTGGTGGCTCCCTCCACACCTGAGTTTGGGCCACTGCTTTGCTTCATTAGGGTTTTAGCTAGTGTGTCTGTTTTAACAAGTACTAGGGATCGAACCCAGGGATTTACGCAGGCTATTCAAAAGTGCTCTATCACTGAGCTGCATCCCCCAGCTACTGGAGCATTTTTGTGAGGCTTGATCCTACTCTGAGACCTAAACCTCTCAGAGTCTGTCGACTGGAGCAGAAGTCCCAACCCTAAACATAAATAGAAGTACCCTCTTCCTCTCACTGGGAAGATGAAGTGCCAAGTATCCTCCACTTAGGACTTGGGATGACAACGTTTTTCTTAAACCCTCAACGCCTGATCTGGCCTGCCTACATAACAAACAAGGTTCTAGTGGTCTCTGGTGTGCAGTTGATGTACTATTTTTAAAAATTGTTTTGGTAGCTACACACACACACACACACACACACACACACACACACACACACACACAGGCTTCTAGAAGCCTCACTGTTTGAACATGTTTGAGAACTTTTCATTCCTCTGATGTTGAAATGTGGATGCAGTTCAACTCTGTGGTTAAAGAAACCCAGAATTAGAGAATCGGTGGATAAATTGCAGTCTTAGAAACACAGCCCCACACAGAAAGTCTCTCAGAACTGCTGAAGGTTTCTCATGATCTTAAAAAAATGCAAGGAAAAGGGCTAGGAGAGGATGAGGAGGGAGCAGAGCCTGGGATGGCCATTGAGGTGGAGAGTTCTGGAAGGTTTAGGAGAACAGGAAGCAGGGGGAAGCACCTTCCCCGGTTTCTGGCTTTAAAGGCTGCTTTAAGATTTACCAAGCACTTACACAGTCCATGAAACATTTCCTCCTGACAAGGTCCTGAAGGAGAATTATTCCTATCCCCTTCAACGATGTTACACAATTGGGTGAAAGTCACAGTTAGGGGCAGAAGATAAACTCCTTGGTCCTTTGGAGCAATCTCTGAGGACTCCCTCAGGGGCCTGACCCAGGAACATCATTCTCTGCTGTGTCTTAGTGCCCCAAACCCGGCCCAGAGTAGGTCCTCAGTAGGCACATATGCAGGAACACGAAATGCTATCTTCTGCTCGAGAAATGTCCCTAGCCTGGTGAGGAGTGAACAAGCACAGACACAAGACTAAAATCAGCTAAGCCAGAAGAAGCTACAAATGCCTCAGGACCCCGACAAAGGCGCTGCCATGGCAGCTGAAAGCCTTCCATTGGGTTGTCTCCACATATGGGGAAGGAGGCACGGGAGCACGTGCGTGGCCAGCCTCGGCCACCTTCACGTTTCTTCCAGCCATCTGTCTTATGCTCAGTCACACAGAACCCTGTTCCTAATGCCCCTTGTCTCTGTCGCTCACTCTCCCAGCCTTTTTCTTTTTCCTTGGTTTACTCAGCACTAGAAACTTCCATTGTAGGGCAGTGATGGTGCACACCTTTGATCCCAGCACTCGGGAGGCAGAGGCAGGTGGCTCTCTCCTGGTCTACATAGTGAGTTCCAGGACAGCAGGGCTGTTTCACAGGGAAACCATAGCTCAGAAAAAAAAAAAAAAAAAAAAAGATGAGACACTTCCATTGCAAGCTGTCCCTTATCCACACCCTCTTAACGATGGAGTGCAGTAATTAACTGCTTGCTTGTCTAAATGCCTGTAGTCCCACAGGACTGTAGCCTTCTTGACAGTAGACTGGCTATCTTTATATTTCCGAGATTCCAGCAATTAACCATAAGTAAATTTCAGCCAAGACATAGTAAACATTTAGTGAGGTTATGGCCAATGGGCAAATATCCAACTTAATGAGGCCCAAGGATATTGCAATAGAAGAAAGGGCTGCAGCTGAGGGTTGGGAGCACCCTAAAAGTGCCAGTCCTGGTGAGAGTGTGAAGCCGCCAGCAGCACTGGCAAGGTGTGCTTGCACCTGAGGGCTCTCAGGGAGCAGGGGCACATAAGAGAGAGAGAAAGGAGGATGGTTCCCCAGGTCTCTAGGCCTTTGGAGGAGGTTGGCCATGTTACCCAGGTTCAGCTTAAAAACTGGGTCACAGACAGTGTGAGCTTCTGGCACATAGGTTTGGTATTCTGCCATAATTTACGTCTTCACCCAAGTGGTAGTGGGCCTGTGACAAGCACGTGGCCCTACAGGCGGCAGTGAGATGGCCAGAACTCTACGCTGAAGCCAGGGAAGAGGAAAGGTCATCTCCAGCATTTGGAAATGACTTGAGTTCTTGGGCTCCATCCACTTTGTCTACTTGACAAAACCTCACTAAGCATCAGATACCTAAGTTATATGGGAGCTAAGAGCTGCCTGGGGGGATAGAGAGATTGCTCAGTCAGTGAAGCACCAAGTGTCATTCCTCAGTCACACCTCCCCATAGTTTCTGAGCCAGAATCTAAGGACAGTGTCCTATTCTCAAAAATATTTACTAAATGAATGGCTGGATCTGATCCTGCCCATGACTTCCCAGCAGTCTGCATGTACAGTTAGATTTCACATGGATGGTCTGTGGGTGCAATGAATAGTGCTGATATGGCCTCCTACCCACTTTCTCTAGCTCACCCACTAGCACCAATTATTCCAGGGTGCTGGCATTACTTAGAGCCCACCACACGGCCACCACCATCTCTGACTTCTGTGTGCACACTACTGTCTCTCTAGGAATTCTTACTTCCTACTTCCATGCCTGGATCACATTTGCCTTCCATGGACCTGCAGGGTCTCCTCCTCAAAAAGCATTTCTCTCCCTCTCTCCACTCAAGCACCTCTCACTGTGTGAGAACAATGTAGTACAAGGTGGCCTCCTCAACTGGGAGCTCTCCGGAAGTTAGGATGGCTCTGGATTTTTCTCCTAGTGTGTAGGGCCTTGCAATGCTCACTCAAGAAATACTTGCTAAGTGAATGCTGTGGATGACACAGGGAGACCAACCACCAAGGGGTTCCAAAAGTTCACTCTGACAGTCACAGTTCTCTCTTGCAAAAAGGAGTGCTGCCCTTTGGGACCACAAAGTACCCAAGCTGACATTAGTCCATAATAGAGAAGCTCCCCAAACTCAGCTCTTTTATGTTTGATCTATAATTTTATTTTTAAAACTCTAGGAAGAACAGGAATATGATTTCTATTGTTGTGTTCTAAAAATACATTCTCTAATCTCTCATTTGCTTCATAATAAGCTAGTTTTGGCATGATACTCTCCTTACAAAAGTGAACTCACAATTTAATGAAATAGCACTTTATGAGCTTTAAGGGAAGCAGATATCTAACCTCAGCTGGGGCGAAGGGAAGCGAACAGGTCCTCAAGAGGCCATCCCAGCTCTAGAGAAGGCCCAGAGCCAGGCAGGGCTTGGGGCCTCAGAACTCCTAGAGTTTTGGTATTTCAAGAAAGTTGGCACCAGAGGCCAGGTGTCAAGCATCCTCAGCCAATCAAGAAATACTTACTGAGTGACTCCATCGTGAAGAGTAGTGGCAGAGGGAAATACAGCACATGTGCACCCCTCGTCTGCTTCCGCGGTGCCCACTTTTAGACTACACCATCGCCATGATTTCAAGGAAAACCTGTAGCTAGCAATCACTGGGACCCAAGTCTTCAACAGGGGCTCTGTTGTACATTGTTTTGACTTTCTATCACACTCTGAGACAAGCTGTGCAGGTTCTACCTAATGAATGAGGAACCTGAAGGTCGAAAGGGTTTCCCACATTATCCCTGGCCTCACATCTAGGAAACAACAGATCTGGGATCTTCGAGTAGATAGCTCTGGTTTCAGAGAACACTAGGACATGGCTTCTAAGGTTACAGAACATTTTTGGGTAAATTTCCAATTTTACCTAATCATTAATCATATGAGATTCAGATTATGATGATCCTCATTTCACACATTAAAAAAACCAAACCAAAACAAAACCTCTGAGGCTTGGAAGGTTTAACTCATCAACTGTCCCTAAGAGTAAGTAGATAAAGTTAAGATTTAAGCTGAAGCCAAATCCTCAGTTCCTGCTGCTACAGTTTAGAAGGGACTAGATTATCCACCCTGGGACCCCCAGCTACTTCTAAATCAGAGTGCTATGATGAATTCCAGAAGAAATTTAATTCCAAGAGTATAGTTCTCACCTAGCAGTCCCAAAGGCCTGCAGACTATGCAGAGGGTTCTGCCTGGACTTTGCCTCAGGCCTCTGTCCTGGGAGAAGAAGAGGCTGCTCTAGGGTGAACGGCCTGTTGCTCTAGTGGCCAGTGGCCCAGAGCTGAATGCCAGCATGGGAGGGAGGAGTGAGAACTGTTTGGGACTCCAGCAATCAGGAAGGAGGCTTTCTGATGAATGGACAAAATGGTGGTTTAGGGACTTGTGGGTCCAGTGTGGTTAGGAGAAATGAGAAGGTTCTCAAGAAACGCAGCGTTCTGCTCCTGTCAGCAACTCTCCACCAAGGAGTGGGACAGAAACCTTTCCACTGATCTTGATTGCAGGAGTAAGGCCATGGGTCCCCACATGAGAGCCGGAAGTGGCATTGTTGACTATGCCCTGCCCTCATATGTTAGTCCCCAGTACTCCCTGGTGCTGCCACTCTAGAGTCCTCCTTTAAGGGGAGCCCGGGGTGACCCTGTTTGGACAGCAGCTGTTGTACCCTTTTAGCCTTTTCAACCTGTGAGTAATGACAGCTCTGCCTTACTGGACCTACTACAGCCCCAGGGATACTGGGCATTGTGCAGATAGCTCAGCTGCTCCTAAGGAAGGTGTTATTGGTTGTCCTCACTGTATAAATGGGGGTACTGGGCCAGAGAAAGGACATGCACAGTTAGGATCGTGCACAGAGCTAACACAGGGTGAGATTTTAACCCAGGCACACTGACGGCATAGCTAATGGTCTCCCCTGTCATATCCACATCTGAGCAATGCCATGACATTTCCTTTCCTCCCCAGGGAGAGATGCCCAGCACCAGCAAACAGAAAGGAGTTTTTTTTTGTTTTTTGTTTGTTTGTTTGTTTGTTTTGTTTTCAGCTGGCTGAAGGCACAAGGGCTGGCTGGCCAGGGAAAGCACAGAGATGAGCAGGTTAGAATGGGGATCTCCTAGCCCTCATATGGGCCAATCCTAGGAAGGTGTCTTCTGTCTCTCATTTCCCCAGATAATCTCAGCCCAGCTTCACATTGGGGAATCCTCTTCTTGGGTCTCCTACTTAACAAACCAGCCTAGGAGAGCCAAGGCAAGGAAATCATATAAACAGGTAAAACAGATGTGTGCCTCTAGCTATATCTAGACTTCAACTCTTCCAATTCTCAATCTCTGCTCTGTTATGGGTTTCTGGTTATACTGGGTAACTCTGGACACTGGTACATTTTTCCACCGCCTTTTGTGAAACTGCCCCCTTGACAGTCTGTCCTGAGCAGCCTGTAAGCAGGAAGGGCATACAATTCACTTGGCCATGAACAAGCACAGGCCAGCTCTCAGCCGGCACTCAGAAATGTTTACTGCCTTAGCAGACAACAAGTTTCCTATGTCCTCATTCCAGGTAGTTCTCCGCTTCATTTGCTCCGAAGCCACACAAGGCCAAAGGTATGAAGCAAGCTCGGTGAATGACACCAGAAAACAGGCCTTCCTCTTGATGATCCTCTTTTTCCAAAGAAGGTTAGAAACTTTCGAGAAGGTTCCTCTGTTGGAGTTTTTGACTTTAAGCTATGAGGAGGGCACTGGATAAGCCAAAATTGAACGGTGGTTAAATGGTGTCTTAATTTTTGGGTTAGAGTCACCAGCTCTAAGGAGTTCTGGAGACAAAGCCAGGGGTAGGAACCTGGAGCCTGGAGAACAGCTGGGCTGCTGAGAAGACAGGCCTTATAGCAGAGGCTGGCAAGTCTCCTGCAGCATGAGCCTGGACGCCAGCATGACTCTCACTGTCCAGTAATGATAGGGACAAAGGACAGTTGGTTTCTTCCCAGTGGGGAGAGGTGGGCTAGGCAAATATTGGTAGCCTCCCCAAATATTAACTACTGGCTCTTGGCAATTTTCAAATCCAAAGTCTACACTGTAACTCTAAACACCAGAAAGTTGGAAGCTACCATTCCCATTTAAGTGACGGAGAAACTTGGTCCCAAGTGTCCCTCCATTATGACTGCTCTGCCACCCTTCCTGCTAACCTCTCCTATGAAAATAGGAGATGCCATTTAAAGGGCAGCTGGTAGCACAATAGTCCATGTGGGGACCACCACTTTCCTAACCTGGTTAACCTGGTGTGTGTGTGTGTGTGTGTGTGTGTGTGTGTGTGTGTGTGTGTGTGTAGGGGGGTGCCTAGCACACTCCGACCTTCATGTAGTACTTTGCCAAGAACACTGAGACACAGAACAGCATTGCATAACCCTAGGCTCTAATACCTACTCTGGTCCACTTCCATGGGCACATTTTTGTAGAAAAGAGGAGAGAGAAGAGAGATGCAGAGATTGGGGGTGGGTGGGGGTGGAGTGGGAAATACCCTCTATGACAGAAGTCAATTCGCTAGGAAGATTTCCAGAGGAAACTGCCGGACAAATAGTTTAGAACCATCTACAAACGAGGTTTCCTCCCATTTCCTGCCATCCATCTCCATCTCTCTTTTCATTCACCCTCCCTTCCCTTGACTCATTTCTCTAGCAAGGAGGGTCTCTCCCAAATTCCCTCTGCCCTCCCCCAGAGTCATCTGAGTGCTGCCTCCCTGGTGATGCTGCATTTTGGAAATCATAGAACCCCAAATTTCAGATAGTGCCAAATTCCTCTGTCCCTCCCCGAGGACCTGGCTCCAGACATGACTGCCCCAGGAGTCAGCAAGGAAGAGTGCAGATGATCAGATCATCCCAGACTCTACCCCCAGCGGCCCCATCCCAGACTACAGTAATTCTTGTGTGACTCTGGAAGAGGCAGCTTAGCTTGTCTGGGTCTCCATTTCCTCATCTAAAAAGGATTTCAATTCTGTGATTCCATCACTTCCCTTGCATGCGTGGGCTTCCGCTGGCCCATCTGGACCCACAGGACAGACTCCTAAGGGTTCGATCCTGAAACTTGGGCAAGACTCCCAGCAGTCAGGCAGAGGAGGAGGTACTAGAACCAGTCCCTTTGGGTGGTCAGAGAAGACCACTTGGAGCAGCCACTTCAAACACATTGCTAACTCTTTCTTGACTACACTTGACTTGCTTGTGCACGGAGGCAAAGCTTGTCTGGCCACCAGAAGCACAACATCTTATTTTAAAGCAAGACAAATAAGGTAGCCGCAAATCCTCCCTTGGAAGTACAGTCCATCCCTCGACAAGTCCACAGGAACAGAGATCTTAGCATTGTCTTTGAGCAAAGAGCAAAGAAGAACAGAAAGGAGATGAGATTTGCCTAACGTTACAGAGAAGGTGAGTGTAGAGGCGGGAAACAATTCTGCACTGAGATTTCCAAGTCCACAACACCACTGCTGTGTCATTGTTAGAGAATAAAAAATAATACAATGGAAGCTGGTGAGATGGTCGGTGATTAAAGATGTCTGCTGCCAGGCCTAATGACCACAATTCAATCCCTGGGACCTGCATGGTGGAAAGAGAGACCCAACTTCTACTAGCTGTCCTCCGGCTCTCACACAAATGTACACACGCATGCACACGCGCACACACCACATAATCTCTTTCAGTTCACACCTCGATGAATGGGAAATCAATGGCTCCATTTTACAGGTATTGAGCCCCCCCCCCCAAAAAAAAGTGTATCTATAGCCAAACGGCCAAGGACTGGGCAGAGATGTCAAGGGCAAATAGCTTTTAAGTGGTGGGGTCAGGTTCAAACCCTACTATGTGAAGGGTTTCGGTAGAGTAGGGAGGGGGATTCCACACCTTGTACTAACATGGTGGATGACTGAGCTTGTCCTTATGCTGATGAAGAAGAGGCACACACTCTTCCAGAATCAGCTTAGCTCTAACTCCAAGCTTCATGAGCCTGGGCAGAACCTAGTTCATAAGGGAGGATGTGACCAGTAAAAACTGACCCTCCTCTCAACAACTCTGCAGGCTTATCATGCTTATACTACTTCCTCTAGCTTCTTGTCAATCTTAAGAACTGAGGTTAAATCTTTATTATTCCTTAATTATTATTATTATTAAGACCTCTTAAAAGGGTGGGGTGTTTGTGGCTCCAGGTGTTCTTTCGCGGTCAGATATGAAGGATCAACAGTTCCCCAGCAGCACTTCCTCAAAGGCCCATGGTGGTGGTGCCTGTTCCCAGTCCCAAGGTGGCACTTTCTCTCCATGGCACGATCTCTGCTCACAGTCTCCAGGCACATCCAGTTCCTCCACCAGCACAGTGCCATCTTCCAGCCAGTCCTCACATTCCAGCTCTGGGACGCTGAGCTCTTTAGAGACAGTGTCCACTCAGGAACTCTGTTCTATTCCTGAGGACCAAGAACCTGAGGATCCTGGTCCTGTCCCGTGGGCTCGGTTATGGTCTCTTCAGGATGGATTCTCCAATCTAGACTGTGTTAGCGACAGCTACTGGTTTGGGAGGGATAAAAGCTGTGAGTATTGCTTTGATGGACCACTGCTGAGAAAGACTGAGAAGTATCGGACGTACAGCAAGAAGCACTTCCGCATCTTCAGGGAAATGGGCCCTAAAAATTCTTACATTGTGTATATAGAAGATCACAGCGGGAATGGAACCTTTGTAAACACTGAGCTCATAGGGAAAGGGAAACGCCGTCCTTTGAGTAACAACTCTGAAATCGCACTTTCTTTGTGTAGAAATAAAGTTTTTGTATTTTTTGATCTGACTGTAGATGATCAGTCAGTTTATCCTAAGGAATTAAGAGATGAATACATCATGTCAAAAACTCTTGGAAGTGGTGCTTGTGGGAAGGTAAAAATGGCTTTTGAGCGGAGAACGTGCAGGAAAGAAGCCATAAAGATCATCAGCAAACGGAAGTTTGCTCTCGGCTCGTCAAGAGAAGCAGACATGGCTCCCAGTGCTGAAACTGAAATAGAAATTTTGAAAAAACTAAATCACCCGTGCATCATCCAGATTAAAGATGTTTTTGATGCAGAAGATTAGTACATTGTTCTGGAGTTGATGGAAGGTGGAGAGCTCTTTGACCGGGTGGTGAGCAAATGCCTGAGGAAGCAACCTGCAAGCTCTGTTTCTACCAGATGCTTTTGGCTGTACAGTACCTTCACGAAAATGGGATTATACATCGGGACCTAAAGCCAGAGAATGTTCTTTTGTCTTCTCAAGAAGAGGACTGCCTTATCAAGATCACTGATTTTGGACAGTCCAAGATTTTGGGGGAGACATCACTGATGAGAACTTTATGTGGTACGCCCACTTACCTGGCTCCTGAGGTCTTTGTCTCTAATGGGACTGCTGGGTACAGCCGTGCGGTAGACTGCTGGAGCTTAGGAGTTATTCTTTTCTTCTGCCTTAGTGGGTATCCGCCTTTCTCTGAGCATAAGACTCAAGTGTCACTGAAGGATCAAATCACCAGTGGAAAATACAACTTTATTCCTGATAAACATCTGGACAGATGTTTCAGAGAAGGCTCTGGACCTTGTCAAGAAACTGTTGGTTGTGGATCCAAAATCTAGGTTTACCACTGAGGAAGCCTTGAATCATCCATGGCTACAGGATGAGGGCATGAAGAGAAAATTTCAGGATCTACTGGCTCAGGAGAAGAATGTGATGGCCCTCCCCGTGACTCCCGCCCAGCCTTCCAGTCGAAAGCGGCCCCTGGAACGGGAAGTGGAAGATGTTGAGAGCACAAAGTACCGCGCTGTATGTGATGAACTGGTTTGAACTTAAATGGTGGTGCATGCCTTTAAATCCCAGTACTGGGGAGGCAGAGGCAGGTGGATCACTGTGAGTCTGATGCCAGCCTGGTCTACGGAGCAAGTTCCAGGACAACCAGGGCTGTTATACAGAGAAATCCTGTCTCGCAAAACCAAAAAAAAAAAGGAAGAAATGTACTTTTTTTCATACTGTTGTTGTCTTTTCCACTGAAAAAAGTCTTTTTTTTTTTTAAGGCTATGTATTTTAATGATGAGAATGACTGCTTTTCCATCCACTGATACTATTTATTATGTATCATGGAGTCTCCCCATAACTAACTAGGAGACCGAGTCCTGTATATAAAAGCAAAGAGCCTTTATTCTTACACAAGTTTGCAAAGTTGGGCTCTCCATGTGTCTATCATATTGGAGTATTTGGAGAGTTGGCTTAGTTAGGGTTGGTTTTTCGTAGTAGCAAAGGTCGGGGTGAGGGATTTCTAAGGTTCAGGACCCTTGCTTGGCTGACATTTGTCCTGGTGAAAAGCAGTGGGTGTGTGCTGGCAGATGCTCCTATCTACAACTGTTAGAACTTTGGGAATTTCTTTCGGATGGTCTGTTCCTGGGTGGTGCCTGGGTGTTCTCAGGTGTGGTCTTTTTCATAACCAGGTATTGTCTCAGGGTAAACTCCTGAGACTCGGGCCTCTATTGAGCTTGTCATGATTGCCTCCTATAATACACAATTAAAAACTGTGGGGAAAACAAAACAACAACAGAAAAAACTTTGTGGAAATTGGCCTCTGGACTTACACTTCACAAATAGCACTTTAGATGAATACCTTTTTCTTTAAAAAAGAATTTTAGGTGGGCTATGTGGAAAGATAGTTTAGTGTTTGAGAGCACCCCTGTAGAGTACTCAAGTTAGGTTATTGGCACCCATGTAACTACAGTTCCAGGGAACCTGATGCCCTCTTCTGGCTTCTGTGGCTAACCCCCCCCCACATGTTCATGCATACAAATACACATAAACATTAAAGAAAATATTCTAAAATTAAAAAAAGACCTCTTAAAAGAACGTTCCCTCAATCCTTGACCATATCTCCTATGGCTGAATGCTGCCGCTGCATTCCTCCATGAGGTCCTGAGTACCAGTCCCTACCTCAGCCCCTCAGCTTCCAATGGCTCACAAACCCATGAGAAGGAATAGGGACCACATCATCATGTTCATTGTTACACTTCCAGGGTCCAGCATGTGGCCTGGTTTGCAGTAGCAGTGAACATTTGTCAAATGACTTACTCCTTCATTCCATCTGCCCAGTTAACTGAATTCCTATTATGTGCTAGGACTGTCAGTTCAGAGGTAAGTGAAATGGAGTGCCACCTAGAGGAAGTCTCCATCTCAGGGTGCAGGATAAATGTAACCATGAGTATCACCTGAAATACCGTAGTGCTTCTCAACCTTCTTTAAAACAGTTGTGGTGACCCCAATCTATAAAACTATTCCATCGCTACTTCATAATATAATTTTGCTATTGTTATGAATCATAATGTAGATATCTGATATGCAAGATATCCTATGTGACCTGACCACTCCTCCCCCAGGGACTAGCGACCCACAGGTTGAGAACCACTGATTTAAAGTAATATAGAGAATGAATGGACGAATGCCAACTTATGGGGAATGAATGGGTTGAGTCCAGTGAACACAGGAAAAAAGAATTATCCATCAGCCAGCGGCATCCCAGAAAGCTTTGCTGGAGGAGGATGAGATGTTATTATAACCTTAAAAGATGAGGCATTCACCTTAAGATTGATGGGGCTAAGAAGCCTTCATGTCAGTGGAACCAGCCTGAGCAAAGGCATATGAGAATAAAATCATTGCTCGAACCTAGAGGAATATGTAGGCCAAGTGTCAAAAGATGCCTCTTTGAGACCAGGCCACTCATCAGAGTTAGGGGTAGATAGGGAGGGATTGAAACACACTGAGTCATAATGAATAGAAGGAAAAAGATCCTGATGTTGGCAGTATAATTTATAGGCTCTTCTTGATCCATTTAGATTCATTATCATGTACAGACAAAATGTGATTGTCTCCATAATGCATGTCCAAAAGCTTTGAGGGAAATCTGGAGCCCAGGTACACTAGCCTTTCCACCTCAGCTGGGCTTGGCAGCCCAGGAGCAGGGTACCAGCCAGTCTTTGCATCATTCATGGGTCAAGCATCTGAAGAGCCTCCTGGCACAGAGTCTAGCACCACCCAGGTGTCACAGGACTAGGGCCCTCCTCCCTGGCCAGGTAGCTGTATTGCCAGGCTGTTCCCTGCTTCCCATTTCTCCCCACAACCAGGAGGCAGGAGGTTTAGCAGATTTCTTGAAGGGTGCATAGGGAGGAGCAAGCCAACCTGCCAGCCTGCTGCCTTGAAGGTGTTGAATCAAACTGCCCGGAGAGGCCCCGGCTTTGGTTGGTCCATGCCCGTTCAGGTCCTTCTCAATGCACCCTGTCCATTTCCTGCTCAGATTTGAGGATTTTTGGGTCTGGAGGGAAAGTCCCTAGGGGCCAACATTAGAAAGAAGGCAATCACATGAGATTGACAAGAGTGGTGAGCACAGAAGGAAAGGCTGTGTCTTATCCAGAGAAGGGAGGGGGAGGGCGGTGGAGCCCTGGTTACTTTGCTGAAGGCTGCGGAGCTAGCACAGCCACAGAGACTGGGAAGAGAGCTAGCTAGCGGGGACGACCAGGCGGCACGCTTGGGGGAAGGGAGGCGGCAGCTCAGTGGGCCTCCGGGGTGTATGTGTCAGTGCCTGTGAGTGTGAGCGTGTGTGATTGTGTGTGTTTGTGTGTGTGTGTGTCTGGCGGAGGGCCAGGGTGATTTCCCATAAACCACATGCCCCGTCAGTCCTCCCGCTTAAAAGGCTGTGCCGAGGGCTGGCCAGCGAAGCTCGGCCAGAGGAAAGTGAAAGTTTGCCTCGGTGCTCTCCGTGTCGCTGCCGTTTTCTGCATCCCGGGACAGCGGCGTGGCCCTCGGCCGGGGCGCAGGCTCTCTAGCCGGCAGCAAGCGACGGAGTGAGCGAACTAGGGCGGCCAAGACGCCGGGCCGGGACCCATCTGCCCGTATGACCGCGCGGGGCGCCGCGGGGCGCTGCCCTTCATCGGTAAGCTGCAACCACGGCGCGGGGCCCGGGTAGGGCTAGGGAGGGAGCTCTGCAGCAGCAGGCGGCGCGGTGCGGCCCCACGAGCGTACAGCCCCCTCACGCCCGCAGCTCAGGCATCTCGGCCCTGGGCTCCGGCTGCCTAACCGCTTCTGCGCTAGGGCTGAGGCCCGCTGTAGTTCAGCAGCTGCTCCTGGGGCTACAGCGCTTTGAGGGGTAAAGGGAAGGCTGTTCACCCCATTGAACGGAGGAGAAAATTGAGCCACCCACAGGCAGGAGAGAGAGGTTCGCAGCAATCGGCACAGGCCCAGGATCTGCCAGGATGATCAACCGGTCTCCAGGTACCGAGTGACAGACCCGTGTGAGGCATCATCCCCAGTCGGCATCTTCCTTTGACTGTTGCACATGTTTCTAGGCCCTAGTTGGGAGTGGGCCTTCTGGGTAGGGAAAATTTAGGGCCACTCAGCTTTAGAATGTCAGGACCTGTGCTGAGCAACCTGTTGTCAGAAGAAAAGAGATGGGCATGCTGCTACTTTCTCCAGCCTATGGGCAGGAGCTGTTAGGGACTTAGGTGGCTTTTTGAGGAAAATGGGACTCCGGGGATGGCCTGAAGCTAACCCTAAACCTTCTTTTCTCGGAGAACTTGGTTCAATGGGATGGGGCTATTCTGGGCTCAGCTGCTGACTGAGGGGAGTGGGATGAGAGTTCCCAGCTGCAGAGCTGCTGGTGGGCTGCTAGGAATTCCGCCCAAAAGTGGCAGCAGATGATGCTCTGGCTCCTAGGGAGTGCAGGGTGGCACTTTCAGTGAACAGCAAGTGGGCTCCTTCTGAAGAGAATGAGAGGAAAAGCCTCGAGGGCAGGAGAGAGTTGCAGGTGTTTGAGAGAGGAGATCCACTGGGAGAGAGGGCCCAGCTGAGAGGTAGGAGATGGGGTGAGGAGGAGGAGGAGGAGGAGGAGGAGGAGGAGAGAAGGGACAGAAACAACAAGCAAAAAGAAGGGCCACCAAGCGGAAACAAGGGGAAAGAAGGCCACTTAGACCAGATCAGTCAGAGGGGCCTTTTTTGCCAGGTTTCTCCGGGACCTTACTGATTGGGAAATGGAACGAGTGTGATGTCTTGAAGCATTCTGAGACTGCAGCAGTTTCTTTCCAGGGCTGCTCCCATAGTCAGAGGCTGAAGCAGTGGGTGGGAGGAAGAAGCAAGCCAGGAAGAGCCTGTCCAGCCAGATGTAAGCTAGGGTATTAACCCCTGGGTGCCCATCTGTAGCCTTGTCTATGGTAGCACAGCAGTTGCAGATCTAGGATGGGGCCCCCTTTGGTCATCTTTGAAGTTAGCTTCTCAAATGGTAGCTGTGCGTCATTCCTGTGCATTCTTGAAACGTCACCAAAACCCAGGCATCCCCGGGGTAATATCTTCACCTTGCTATCTTCAAACACCAATGACCTGAAGTGCTAGGAATGAGGTCTTCTTAAACATCTCCATGCCCAGGTCCTGTCCTTCACACCACATACACCATGAGCTGGTAGGCTGAGTGGCAACTAGCTTGGGTCAGTTACCTTCTGTACAGTCATTTCCTTTACCAGGTCCTAAGTGTGAAGTTCTGAAGATCTGGGATGCCACTCAGAGCTAACTTTCGATTGCCCAACAGTGCCCAGCACAGCATCATCCCATGGCTGTCTGAACCTTCTTCTACACTCTGCCTCTGAGGACAGGCCAGGACCCTAACAGACCCTGTGCTTAATGGCATTGGGCAACCCTGTGCCTCTTCTCTTGAGCCCCACATCTGTCTGCCACCCTTTAAAACCTCACTGAAGTCCCTCTTCCCTCATCAGTACTCAGCCAATGCCCCCCCCCCCCCCCCGTACACACTGGTAAGGCTGCGGACTTTTAGATGTAAATATTGTTGTTATGGACCGTTTCACAGCCTCCCAGGGTTTTTTTCAATGTGCTCCTATTTGCAGCATTTGTCTCATCATCTGGACTATTGGGGCAGAGCCCAGATCTAGGAGGGTGCCAGCCATCACTCCACCCTGCCAGCATTTCCCTGAATTCAGGGACATCAGCTGCCAGGATGCTCAGGAGCTCTTAGGAGGCAGGGAAAGGAAGCCCAAGAGCCCCTCTGCCTCAGGCTGGAATCTCCTGGGATGCCCTATTGAGCCGTAGTCATGAAAGGATTTTGGGGAGGAGGAAGAAAGGAGAAAGGAAGGACCAAGTCAGGTATCAGGAGCCAGACCCATTTCTCTAGGAATGAGCAGCTGCTGGGCCAGGTGGGTACTGATAAAAAGGGGAGAATTTCCTTGCTGTGGCAAGAGTCTGCTGACTAGATGAACTGTCTGATGGGTCTCAGATAGGCAGATGTCAGCGGTGAAACACACCATTGTCTTTGATTAGTCAGCTGGACTCTTCTCGAAATGCAAGTCCAAAGCTCCAGGAGGTCTCCCACTTGGGTTGAGTTCCCAGTGAAATGGAATTTGGTCCCAGAGTCACCCCCCACCCCCGTGTAGGGCCAGACCTGTGGAACCAGGTAGGAAGAAAGGCAGGATGCTTGTAGTCTGAAAGCTACTGTCTGACCACAAACTTGAAGCCAGCTTACAAAGGATTTGCCTCAGCGTTAAAGTTGAAAGGACAGGAAACTCTACCCTTGAGGAGTTTCCCGTCCACGAGAACTTACACAGATTGGCACAACACTAATATTATCATTAGAAGTTCTCTGTGGGCTAGAGAGATGGCCCAGCATCTAAGAACACTTGTTGATCTTTCAGTGGACCCAAGTTAACTCCCAGCACACACATGGTTCTGGCTCAAAATCTTCTATACCTTCAGGTCCAGGGAATTCCAAGAAGCATGCATAAGGTAGGCATACATGCATGTGGGTAAAATATTCATAAACACAGAACAGGACTAAATAAGTCTTTTTAATTTTTTTTAAGTTCTGTGAGCTGGATGGTGGCATATGCCTTCATCCCAGCACTTGGGATGCAGAGGCAGGGGGATCTCTGTGAGTTCGAGGCCAGCCTGGTCTACAGACTTGTACGTCTCCATGCCCAGGTCCTGTCCTCCACACCATATACACCATGAGCTGGTAGCCTGAGAGACAACTAGCTTGAGTCAGTTACCTGGACAGCCAAGGTTACACAGACAAACCCTGTCTCTACACCCCACAAAGCTCTGTGTTGTTGGGTTGGCCTGGGTTAACCTGGGAAGACTTCTTGAAGAAGATGGCATTTGGTTTATTATCAAGGGAAGAGCAAGGTGGCACCCTGACTGATGAGAAATCTAATTTGGAGAGTGTTACATCCTGGGGTGTGAGGCCTTATGGGAATAGGGCTTTGTTTTCTGTCCTTAGTGGGCCATGGGGATAGCTGGGGAGAGGAAGCACTGGAGAGACATGATTCCCTTCTGTCATAGACATGGCTGGGCCCCAGGCTGCTGCTGGTCTGTCTCCTGGTGGGCAGGAGCATTGCCAAGGAGGTGTCGGAACACTGTAGCCACATGATTGGGAATGGGCACCTGCAGGTCCTGCAGCAACTGGTGAGTATGAGGCCACCCCTCCTCCTCACTGAGGAAACTGAGGTAGCAGCCCAAAGGCATAGTCAGAGAGAGGGCTTGCAGGAAACAGAGCTGCCTGGATCATGGCTGTCCTGATACTTTTCTCACTGATCTTCTCAAGCGTGGTGGTGGGGGGGGGGGACCTTAGGTTTCCCCCTTGACTCTGAAGCCTTGTCTGGGTTCCCTACAGGCAATGGGTAGGGCGGGCTTCTAATTGGTTGCCTGAGTTAATGGTAGCCCAGGAGTGTCCACTATGGATTCTAAAAGACTTTGTGACCCTGCTCTGACTCAGAGAATGCCTCCTTTGGGAAGCCAGCCCGGTCTGCCTGCTGGGTCCAGATGGTTTATCCAGCTCCTGGATAGCCCGATCCTCTGACAGCCTGGCACTAGGGCCCCACCCAAATTTAGATGGGAGGCTCCAGCCAAACTCCCAGCCTTCTACCTTCACTTCCCTGACCCTTACCCTGAGGTTGGGGTGCTCTGTTCATCTGGGCCATGAAGGGACTCAGATCTATCTCTAATAGGGTCAACAGAATCATCAACAATTCTAAATGCCATCCCCAGTCAGGGTCCAGTTGCTGCCATGGCTTATGTCCCTCTCAGTAAAGAATTTATCAACAGGGTGGGGCACCAATGGGTAAGGCCAACTCTGAATTTGGGTCCTGGAGCTGAGCCTTCCAACCTCCCTCCTCAACACCACTTTTTTTTTAATGCAGCTTCCATAGCAAGCCAAGGTACATGAGTGGCATGGTGTTCTCCCAGGTTAAGAACTTGCTCCACAGAAAGGCTGGGGCTAGAGACCCAGACTCCCCAGAGCTTGGCTACCCTCTGCTTAAATTCTTTTCATGATAGGGTGCTAAATGCCTCCCAGAAAGATTACATCTTATGTTTTCCTAAAGATAATTCCTCCTTATAACAGACTGGATGTTATTTTATAGATCAAAGCATAAGGGCTTTTGTTCGTTTTGTTGTGTTTTGTTTTAATCCCCCCTGGACATTTGGAAGCTACAGCTTTCCTCCTAGCTGTGGCTCTGTCATTCCAGCATTGTTTTAGGGAGGTAGATGAAATGAAAACCCCATTCACCCAAAAACCAGGGTCCCGTTCTGAAGCTAAGTTGACTTACAGGTTCCATGTAATCACTGATCTATTCTGTCTCACAGATCGACAGCCAAATGGAAACCTCATGCCAGATTACCTTTGACTTTGTAGACCAGGAACAGTTCGAGGTGAGTAGCAAGTGTTGCAGGGCCCAGGTGTTTAGTGAGTGCTCACCCTCTGCCCCCAGGGTGGTCGCATGAAGCAGCATGAATGCAGCAGAAAGCCTAGAGCAGGACGGGACGAGAATGTGAGGCGTCCTGGGTACTCAAGTGTCAACTACCAGTGGGCAGGGTCCAGAGTTAAGTCCTTTGCTGTTTTCTCCCTTTGGCCTGGCATCTATTAGGCGCTCGCTAAATGTTAGGCACATTCTCTAGTTAACCCTAACAGGTCCACAAATATTTATCACCCACACAGAGATTTAGGAGCATAGCTAGTTAAGTGATAGAGGCCTAATTTGAACCCAGGAATGTTATAGCATGTTTGCTTGATTTTTTTTTTTTAAAGGAAGATCGTATCTCCTCCATCCACTATCCAGAGTGAGGAAGGCAGTCTAACCTGGCTTTCTACCCCACATCTAACCAATCAACCATCTAGTGCAGCTAAAACTGCCTCTCTGCACCTTAGGATGCAGTCTCTCCATCCTTGCCATCCATCCTTTGGAGGCTTCCTAACCAACTTCCCTGATTCTAGGGCACTCTTCATCTTACCACTAGGGGGAGCTCTCTGAAACCCCAAAGCCTTCATTTTCTCCTTGCCTGTCAGGAACCCCACCCCATGGCTCCAAGAGAAAGCATAGACAGTCTAGTTTCAAGTCTCCAGTACCTACCCCACCATATTCTCATTCCCTTCTCTGCTTCCTTCTACTTCCCAGCGTTTGCCCCAGTTCTTTGTGGTGTCTGTCTTACCTTTCCATGTCTCCCACTGTCCCCTGAGCCACACCTTTCTGGAGATCTGTGTGCCTCAAGAACAACCAGTCTGTCCAGAATTGCTTCCATCTCTGAGCTCTCATGCACTAGACCCATGCACCTCTGTGACAGTGCCATGGCCTGCATAGCCTCAGGGTTTCACTCGTCCATTCTCTTACTCCTTCACTTGAACCATGACACATATTTACTGGTGGGCACTAAGGAACCAAATAAGGTCATCCCCAGTATCTCTCTATTCTGGAGGGTCTGAAGGGGCTCTGTGGCTGAGGACTTCCGTGAAAGTAAGATGAAAGGAGAAGACAGGAAAAGTTGAGGGACAGAAGCTGAAACTCACCCTTCCTGTGTGTGTCCATCCTGAAAAAAGTCTCATTTTGGAAACCCAAAGCTCTCTAATCAGACTCCACCTACCCTTCACTCTAGCTCAATTCTCAGTTATGGTTGATTCAAAGAAAAAGAATAAAAGACAAGCCACGGGGATCATGCTCAGCACCAGGGTGGTGTGCTCCCCCCTGACAGGCACAGGATGGCGGGCTGCAGCCCTCCATATGCCTAGGGTGGCGGTCCTTCCATAGGAAACCTGGATTCCCAGGCCACCTGAGCCAGGTCCTAAGTCCTGTCTCCTGTACTCCAGAATGATACCGTTTGCTACCTTAAGAAGGCATTTTTTCTGGTGGAAGACATAATTGAGGAGAACATGCGCTTTAAAGACAACACTCCCAATGCCAATGCCACCGAGAGGCTCCAGGAACTCTCTCTGAGACTGAGGAACTGCTTCACCGCGGATTATGGAGAGGATAACAAGGTAGGGTGGTTCAGGGGCTAGAGCACCCGGGAAGGAGCGGAGGGAGGCTGTGGCGGTCTCTCCCTGCCCCATATGCTTGCCTTGCCTGAGCCTCCCTCACTAACTCACTCACCCATCCATTTCTTTGCTCCATCCACCTTCACCAAGTAGTCACTGGACAGGAGGCACAGTGCTGGACCTTGATGATATCCTTGGAGCAGGAAATCCCCAGTTCCCACCCTTACAGAGCTTAGGGTCAAGTGAGGCAGGCAGCTCTTCAACGATGGCATCTGTGAATATAACCAGAAGGACTGTTCATCCATGTAGCAAAATGGTCACTTACTGAGTGACCATTGTGTCTAAAGTGCTGTTCTGGACAACAGGAAATAGCCATGATCAAAGAAGGCTAAGATCCCCCATAATCATGAGGACAGAGGGGAGGGAATGGGTGCGGAGGCAGCTAAGATACACGTATGGGAATGGATGAGAGTAACAGCAGCCCTGGAGAGTAGAGCAGGGGAGCGGAGGCCTCTGATGGCTGAGCGGACACGGAGTGCAGCAGGGAATGCTAACTTACTGAGGGTGCAGAGAGAAAGAGGGAGTAGACAGCTTTACCTGGAGCTCCAGCACAAGTAAGAGCAGTAAGGGCACAGATGGAGAAACAGTCCCGAGCGAGGAGTGCTATGTTGAAGCCCAAGAGTGACCAGAAAGGTTTGCGTTCAGGGACCCAAAGGACTCAGCAGGGCCCAGGCAGGGGATACGGAGGGGAGAGAGGGAAGTCGGGTGTCAAAGACAGTGGACTTTTTTGTCTTAAATCTGAAAGAAGTCACCATAAACTAGTGAATGACACCACGTCACTTATGATGTGAGACTGTTCTGGTGATGGTCTGGAGAGTAGGCTATAGAGAACAAGAATGGAATCTGGAGACCAGCGGGAAGCTCAACCAAGCTAGTGTTGGTGGTGGCTTGAACCAGGGTGGTGCAGGAAAATTGAAGGTGAGTAGATGTGCTTCCTCCCAGGCAGATAGGGCTTGGTGCTTCCTGGGGATAGAAGGGAAAGAGTTAGTCAGGATGCATTCACCTTGAGCCCCTGGAGATTTCACTGATGTCAAAATAAGGATGACCACAGGCAGCGTGGCTCGGTTTAGTGTGGGGCGCATCAGACAGCTGCAGGAGGCGGTCATGATTGTGACTGCTGAATACACAGAAGCTGTTTGTGGGGCCACAGAACTGTACAACTGAGAAGAGGTCCAGGACCCCGAATGAAGTGTAGCCTCAAGTAGGAGGAAAACAGGAGGGCAGCACCTCAGGGCTTCCAGATGGAAGGAGGCAGCACTTTATCAAACGAGCTGAGCGTCCACTGGTCCATCTGTCGTGACAACATGGAAACTGCTGTTGGAAGCAGATCAGAGAGAAAAGAGAGAGGAAACAGAGACCACCTGGTGGAAGAACTTGCCCCCAAAGGGAACTGAAAACCAGATTATCTGGACTGGCTGTTGGGTTGAGGAAGGGGTGGCTCTTTCCTACAGCATTAAACCTATGCTTCCCCAACATTAGAGTGCCAGCAGATCACCTGGAGAGCGTGTTTACAAGGCAGATCCCAGCATTCATCCTTAGAGACTCCACTTCCTTGGGCCCATGGGCCTGGGAAACTACATCTTTGAAGCTGCCTCACCATTGGTTGAGCTAGAAGGCCTTCAGACTCCCTTGGCTCAGTGACTATTCACACAGTGCATGCTGAGGGAGGAGGCAAAATGTAAGCTCAAGGAGTCAAGGTCCAGTCTCGCCGCTCAAAAAAGGATTCTGAGCTCCCGACCCAGCAGGCACCTCCATTGTGAGAAACCTTGGGTGTCAGGGTTCCAGGTGAAGATGCCTGGTTTCTTTTACAACACGTAAGGTCAGGTTTGAGGCAAAGAGCTTTATAAAGACACATGCCAGAAAGAGCCAGCTGGCCTGCCTTAACAGCTTCTCGGAGAGGCTTGGGTATTGTCATCCTGACATCACAGACAAGAAGATGAATCCAAGCAAAGCAGTTCCTAGCCACTGAGTGATGAAGCTGAGCCCAGGTCTTTTCATTCATTTGTCTAGTAACTGTTTGTTATAAGCCTGCTATGGGCATGCTGGGGAGATACAGTGATGGAATCAAGGGCTTTATAGTAGCCTTGGAAAACTTAGTGTTCTTTGCTGAATAGCTCAGAAAGTTTAAGGGAAAACGTGTCATTCTGGAAATAAGCTGTAGACAACACTGTAACCGCACATAGCACAACTTGCTGTGGAAGAGGAGGTGAGCCCAGAGCAGAACCCTGAGGCACGGCAGTATTTAGAAGGCACAGTCTGGCACAGAGCCTGAAGGAGCAGCTGGTAAGGTGGGATGATCCCAGGAGGGTGTGGCTTCTCAGAACTGCAGTGGGTGTGAGCAGCTGGGCCCACTCAGCAGGCAGAGCAGGGCATCCTTGGCACTTTCTCCAGAACATGGCCCCAGCCAAGGAGCCTCATTTCCTCTGGCCTCCTCAGATCTGTTCTCTATACCATACCAAGATGATTTTTCTAAAATTCAGGTCTTACACCACGCTCCACCTCCTGAGTAGTTTTTCAGTTTCCTATTGGCTCTGTGGATAAAAATTACAAGTTCCTGGCAGGGTCAACAAGTCCCTGGCCTTGGCAGAACTCTCTGCAGCTGCATCTCTTGCCAATTTCCTCCTAGATGACAGCACCAAAACCACTCCAGCCTCCTCTCAATCTTTTGACATTTCATGCTTTCCTGCATCAGGACCCCTGCATCTTCTATCATCCCTAACCCCACCTCCTTCTCTTCCCTTGCTCATCTTTTAACTTTTGGCAGTCTTCCCCCTGGGGCCTCGTTTAGCTCTCTTTAGTTATACACATTCAGATGGCTCTCTTGTAACAATGTGTTTAGTGCTAGCATCTGCTGGACTCAGTGCCCAGCTTGGCCAGGAAAACCACTTCTCTTTTGTCCCTTGCAAGGTGCCCAGGTAAATTACCATACACTTGGCATTTAAATATGTGTTAGATGGATCTATGAGTGAATGACATATTTCTCAACCTCAGGACAGCTATTCCAAAGCAGAGGAAATGAGAGGGAGGAAGCAAAAGTGGAAAAGAAAATCCATGTGAGAAAGCCCAAGAGAATTTGACAGAAGTAATAGTGAGAGGAGGCCCATGTGCAAGCTCACTGAAGGGGTCTCTGCTCTTCTTCCAGAGCTGTGTCCGAACTTTCCATGAAACTCCGCTTCAGTTACTGGAGAAAATCAAGGATGTCTTTAATAAAACAAAAAATCTCCTTGAAACAGACTGGAATATATTTAGCAAGAACTGCAAAGAAAGCTTTGATAAGTGCTCCAGTCCAGGTAAGCACAGGAGGGCCAGATACAGGGAGGGTGTGTTGGGGGTGGAATAAGGGGAGAGGGGGGATCCCAGAGGCAGCCTGGCTGCAGAGTCTGTTTCTGTGTGTTTTATGTACTCATGTGGCTTCATGTACCGCAGGGACCTGGGCACATGTCTTTGCTGACATGTGTGTGCATGTACACTGACTTATGCCTGCATGTACTGTCTCACTGCCTTACTTGATGTGGCGGCGTCAAGTAGGCTCATGCTGGTGGCTGTTATGGTAGTGAGAGGGAAAGGAGACCTTTCTCAGAAAGCCATGTAGGCATGGTGGCTTCTCCCCTTGGCTCTGCAGACTGGCTGAATAAATGGGGATTCCATGGAAAGAGCAGGTGCTTCATCTGGCAGTCAGGGTCCTTGTTCCAGGAGCCCTGCTGCAAAACACCATGATACCCTGGCTCCAGAAGTCCCCAGGATGCCTTGGATGTCCCCTCAAGGGACAAGGCTGAATTTGAAGTCTGAACATCATTCAAACTCTCCCTACCTGTGCACCCTGCGTGTCCTCACCTCTGCGTCCTGTGCCACACGTGTCCAAAGCAGGGGATGAGGCCTGCGACGGGACAATACTCAAGTCCAGAGTTAGTGCTTCAATCCCAAAGTCCCAAACTTTGGCTGCTTCCCAGAGCCAGTCTTCTCTTGCTGTGGCTGTGGTGGTCTGGCTCCTGGCTGTGCATGAAACCAGTGTTTTGGGGGCTTCTGAGTGTCTTGTGTTAATCCAGGAGCTATTGCTCAGTCCCCTAGCCTGACTGCTGCTTACCCCTGGCTTGGTATCCAGCCAGCTAGAGCCCCAGTTCACTGTCCTGTGGTCTTCTTCAAGTCTTCCTGTTTGTCTGTACCTTGCTCTTGGTTCCTTGTCCATGATACTCTGCTACCTCCTTGTCCAATATTGCTCCCTGCTGCCTGAGTTCTGTGTCATGATCATGTATTGCTGCCCTGCCCTCTCCCCAGCCCCAGGGCTGGGTTAGAAGAAGAGGGTCCCCTTCCCATGCCCCAGGACCTTACCCCCTCTTACCCCTCTGGGGAGCTGTGCTAGAGGCTGGTGACTCTATCTCCTCCCCATCTTTCTCTCTCCCCTTCTCTGTGGTTCTTTCAGATGTGGTGACCAAGCCTGATTGCAACTGCCTGTACCCTAAAGCCACCCCTAGCAGTGACCTGGCCTCTACCTCCCCTCACCAGCCCCCTGCCCCCTCCATGGCCCCTCTGGCTGGCTTGGCTTGGGATGATTCTCAGAGGACAGAGGGCAACTCCCTCTTGCCCAGTGAGCAGCCCCTTCGCACAGAGGACCCAGGCAGTTCCAAGCAGCGACTACCCAGAAGCACCTGCCAGAGCCTCGAGTCACCAGAGACCCCAAACCATGAGGACAGACTCACTGAGGGTTCAGAGCCTCGTCCTTCTGTGGAGGCCCCTATCCCTGCTGTGGAAGCCATCCTTAAATCTTCACTGGGCACTAACTGGGTCCTAGAAGAAGCTTCTGGAGAGGCTAGTGAGGGTTTTTTGACCCGGGAAGCAAAGCTTTCCCCCTCCAATCCTGTAGAGGACAGCATCCAGGCAGAGATGGACAGATCCAGAGACCTCTCAGCATCTTCTCCACTCCATAAATCAACAGAGGACCAGCAGCCAGCAGAAACAGACACCCCATTGCCAGAGGTGAATGCTACGAGACCCACTGGCCAGACACAGAATCACACTCCTGAGAAGACAGATGGTTCATCTACGCTGCCTGGAGACCACCAGGAGCCAGGCTCTCCCCACATTTCAACACTGGGTCCAGAGGGCCTCAGAAACCCAGCCACCCCTTTTTTTCAGTCACTGCTTCCCAGAAGCCACTCTTGGGGCATTGTGCTGCCCCTCAGGGAGCTTGAGGGCAAGAGAAGTACCAGGGATCGAAGGAGCCCCACAGAGCTGGAAGGAGGACCAGCAAGTGAGGGGGCAGCCAGGCCTGTAGCCCATTTTAACTCCATTCCTTTGACTGACACAGGCATTGAGATGAAGCAAAAGAACGACCTTAACCCCGACAAGTTTGTCTTCCACCTGTTGGTGCCAGGCATCATCCTGGTCTTGCTGACTGTTGGGGGCCTCCTGTTCTACAGGTGGAAGCGGAGGGTAAGGAGAACCCCAGGAGAGGGGGACATCCTATACGGCAGGTTAGAGGACAGTCAGGTTCCAACAGGCTCTGCAGTTGCTGGGAGGTGGGGATGACAACCCAAAGGGTAGAAGGTGGTGATGGAGTGTTGCTTCAAGAATAAGGGGGTACCAGGTGTGGTGATGGCATGTGCCTTTAACCCCAATAATCCAGAGGCAGAGGCAGACACATCTCTATGAGTTTAAGGCCAGCCTGATCTACATAGCAAGTTCTAGATCAGCCAGAGATCCTATCTCAAAAATAAACAAGCAAACAAATAAATAACAAAATCAAGAGGTCTCCAGCCTCAATATCATTGAGAGGGAATGAGAAAAGAAATATACAGAAAAGAGAATTCTTGAATAACCAGGTGGAAGAGGGAAGGGAGAGGAGGGGAAGGCTGTTCTGGGAGCCTGAGGGCCCATAGGTGGTATTCTGCCTTAGAGGGGACAGGAGAAGGAGCACCCATCCTCAAGAGGCCCTGGAGTCTTCCTTAACTGTGTATGCTTTGGGGTAGCTAAAGGAATTCTCTCTCAGTAATGCTTGGGGGAATGCCAGCACCTCGGTGAGACAACTCTTTCTTGTTACCAGATCCATCAAGAGCCTCTGACATTGAATTCCTATGTGGAACGACCAGAGGGCAGGTGAGAAGTTGGAGAGGGACTGTGGGAGGGGCTGTTTCCCCTCTAGATTGGAGGAGGAGCTTCTCTCCCTTGCCCCAATAAACCAGAGCTGCAGAGCAGGGTGGGTACCAAGAAAGAAGGGTCTCTCTCCTTCCCACGGCAGCTGGGTTTTCTCCTGATCATCAGAGATGTCGGCAGTTGATGGAACCCAGGTGCAGGGTTTGGGATAAGACAGGGGTTCCCTCAGTCCTATGCTCCTCACAAAGTCTTATGTCAGCCCTGTTTTCTGCCTGCAGCCCCTTGACCCAGGATGAGGACAGAGGGGTGGAATTGCCAGTATAGAAAGGATACCAAGGTAAGGCTTTGATTTTGATACCCTCTATCCCTTAAAAAGAACTATATCCAGTAACCCTCCCCTGCTGCAGAAGCCACCAGCTCCCACACATTTAACTTCCTCTCCTCTGCCCCACTCCCATTTCGTTCATTCTAGCAAGGCCCCTCCCTTCCAGGCCTCAGGTCTCCCCTGCACTCCTGTGCCCCTCCCCCACGGAGACTTAGTTACTGCTACTTCTGCTTTATGTTTCTATTCTTGCTGTTGACACATTCAATCCCAAAGCAACCACATTCCTCCTCCTCTAATGAGGCTTTTACAAGGTCTTTACCACCCTGGGGAATTTTCATTAGCCTCTGCATGGCCACCAGCCCCTTCAAACACGAGCACTCCCAGCTTGGTGCTGAGCCCTGAACTTCTCAGCATCCACTTCTTGCCAGACTGTGCCTCATCTGGTCCTGCTCCCCAGCCAAGGTCATGGCTGCCTCCCTGTTTTAGAATCATGGTGCCATAGAGATTTAGCCTTGACAGAGCTGTTAAGAGGTCATTTGGCCCAGTGTTCCATCCTAAAAGGACCCACTCTGCATCCCCAACAGGGAATCAGCCAGCTTCCTGTCACACACTCCCAGTTCCAGGCAAGTTCCCTGCATGCCAGTCTGTTCCACCTGCACACAATACAGGAGTTCCTCCCTTATGCCGGCAAAGCTGCCTTCCCTTCTCCCCGTCCCCAACTAATCATCTCATCTTCTAACAAGGCCTGATATTTAAAGCCAGCCATTCATGTCCCCTTTAAGAATCCCCTGTGTTAAGTGTGGCCAAGCCCCTCAAACATTCCTTATATGATATGGTTTTCAGACCTCTCACCATCCTGGACACACTCGTTTGTATGCCCCTCTGAAAATGTGGCGCCCAGCCCTGGACACAGTACTCCAGATGTTGTCTGACCGCTCAGAGTACAGTGGGACTCTTGCCTTCCTTGATCTGGACAGTACTCTTCTACTCGTGCAGATTAAGATCACGTTAGTTTTAACAGCTGCATCATATATTGTCATATGTGGAGCTTGTGGACTATTAAAAACCCCAGTTTGCTTTCCCATGAGCCTCTGTCCAGCAGACCTTCGCCATTCCATACTTGGACAGCTTAACCTTTTTAGCCAAAATGTAGTTTATGTTCACCTTTGTTAAAACTACTTGTTGCTTTCTGCTCATGCCCTGAGCCTACTGAAAGTGTTTTAACTCCTAATCTGGTCACTTCATAACTCTTGGTTGTGTCCCCTGCATACTGATGAGTGTCATTTATTGTCCTTGCCCACAATGTTGATGAAGATGTGACCTATATTCTTCCTCTCTGAACCCAGCCCATGGCAGCCTATAGGGAAGCTCTCCCTCCTGAAGTCTCCATGTCCCTCCAGTTAACTCTTACCCCTTCTGCTCTTTTGTATATGGCTAATACTATATCAATTTGCACACATTCGGATGTTGTTTTATGCATTTTAAAACATATTTCATGTATGTATGTACATTTTTGCACTACTAAGAAGATTGTAAGCCTCTAGGGGGCAGGAACTACCTTCTACGTTTTCTGCACTTCACTTTCTATCCTTGATTCTAGGACAGACAGGGCCCCTCCATTCTTGTCAAAAATTCAGTAAATACTGCCTGACTGGTTCCAGGTCTAAATCATCAACTAACCCTGGCCAGATTTTACTAACTGACCAGCCATCTGGCTGACCAATTAACTAGTCAACTCATCTTGCCAGCTGTTTGGCTGATTGACTATTTGGTCAACTAGCTGGTAACTGTTAACTGACTAGTTCTTGATTAGTGAACTGACTGGCTAACTAGGTGGCAGAATGCTTAGCTGATTTGCTGATTGACTAGATGTCAAACTAGTTGTATGACCCATTCAAATTTCCAGTTATACCCTTGCAAACAGTCCTGTGTGTAGGATGAGGAATCTGGACCTCCTTCTCCAGACAGAGGAAATCTGACAGATGCTCAGAACCAAGGAAATTTATTTGGATAAAAGCAAGCAGTAATCCATATATAGAATCCTGGGCCCCTTGGCAGTATGGAGCATGGAGATGGGTGCGGTGAATTAGCTGGCTCACTGGAACACCTGAGAGAAGGGTCCAGAGCACCTCAGAACTGAATCAGACAGTCAAAGTTTCTGGGGACTTCGGGGTTCAGTGCTGTGTCACCCTTACCAAGGGCCTTCAGTTTTCCTCCTCCCTGCCACCTGTACGGACTTGCCCTCTGCCCTGAGCTCTCTATACTCCAATTGTTCTTTTCCTGACTCCTAACTCTCAACCCTGCCCAAGATTTCAAGTTTCTCACTGTGGGATTTCAAGATTCTGCTCAGTGGGTCCAGATCTAAACTGGTCCCCATGCAGGCTCCAGGAGCCTATGGGAACCAAGTGTCTATGTCCAGATTGACCAGTACTCCGAGGAGATGAGTGGAACACACAGAAGTGGAGATTGAGGGAGGGACACAGAGCTGCAGAAAACTCGGGCCCTCAACCCCAGGGACTGGGAGCTGGGTCACAGGCTAGGGCATGCCCTCTGAGGCCTTCTTCCCTAATGGCCCTGGCAGAGCCTGTGGCCTGGCTGTACCAGCATGGCTCATGTCCAGTTTATAGTTCCCCCTTGTTTCCTCTCCAGCATGGGAATGGGCTGGGAGCCAGAGGCTGTAGGTCTCATCTTCCCTCCTTACCCATCATAGACTTGACCAGTGGGGGTATGGACTTTAGCGGGGAGGCGCCACACAGGGTCCAAAGTCAAGCTGTTGGATGGAATCCAGGGGATTTCTGCTGTGGAACAAAGCGTTCTGAGGATGCTGGGCAAGGGGACAAGATGCGGGGGGGGAGAGGGCAGGGCCTTGGCTTCCATGAATGATAAGAGACAAGTCCCTCACCCCATCTGGGAGGATGCAGGACTGCTAAGGGTTGACAGGCTGAGCCCTCCCTCTTCATAGCATTGCCCCTGTCTCTGTCCCTCAAGCCCAAACTCTTTCTATTCATTTGCCTTTGCCCAAGTATCTTCTGTGCAGACCCCTCTGAGGAATGGTGTGGAGGTGAATATGAAAAATTCTTTGCTAGAACTGACAGAAATCATCCTTAGTTCATTGGTCTAAGATGAGTGAAAGGACCTTGCTTGAAGAGGGGTCCAGCAAAGAATTCAAGAACAAGTTCCCAGTTCCCATCTGCATGAGCAATAACCCCTCTACCTTGTGACCTAGACTTCCTCCGGCCCCACTCCCTCATTTTGCGGTCACTGGTCCCCCAGGAGGAGAGGTAGGAGGTGAGGCCAGTCAGGCCAGAGGCTTGGACTGCTGCCAGGCAAAGCTGCCTGGTTTCTCTGTGGTGTCTGGGGTGGCCTGGAAGGCCAGGGAAAGGACCAGAGGAAGTCTTGCCTGAAGCCGGCCAACAGCCCACAGGAATGCCACACCTCCCCAAACCATGTCCTCAGCGACCCTCCCCACACTCCCACTTGCTGACCAGCCTTCTTTTCTTCTGTTCCCTACAGCTGGGCACATAGGACTATCTCTTTATGGAAGGAGACATTTTGGGACTGTCCATCACCACCCTCTCCTGCCATCTTCCTGGGAATGTGGCCTGCCACTACCAGAGCTCCTGCAGACCAAGACTGGATGAAAGCAGCCTTGATGGGGGTCTTTTCATCTTAACCCTTAGACTCTCAACTAACTGAGAGAGGGCTGGAGGATGCCCCCCACACTGTCAATATTTATTGTGGGCCCTGGAGGCTCCCTGCACTCAAGGAAGGCCAACGAGCTAGCTCAGGATCCTTTCCCTCAGGAGCTGTACCCTCTTCTCAAAGCCAGAACCTGGCAAGGGACCAGCCTGCCTGTATGGCCCATGGGAAACCAGGGCACACAAGAAGGAGCAGAAGAGCCTGTGCGCAGAAGACCCAACTGCTGCCAAGGAATCCAGCATGGACAGGCAGGGACCTGTTTCCCAAGAGGAAAGCCTGAGATTCGCAGGGCGGGACAGCATCTGCCCGATTTCCCGTAAAGGCATGAAGGCATGCAGCCCAGAAGACGGGAAGAGGAGGCCTTTGGCTGCTTGTGTTGACAGCTTAAAGGGGTCTACACCCTCAACTTGCCTACGTGCCCTCAGCTGATAGCCAGGAAGGAGGGGAGACTAGCCCTGCCTCAGGACCTGTCTGACCTGGCTCATGATGCCAAG
The DNA here is from genome assembly GCF_000317375.1 of Microtus ochrogaster. Classification (NCBI taxonomy): domain Eukaryota; kingdom Metazoa; phylum Chordata; class Mammalia; order Rodentia; family Cricetidae; genus Microtus; species Microtus ochrogaster. The sequence continues at coordinate 870,772 of NW_004949123.1, read as the reverse complement.
AGGAGGATCAAGCTCTCGGCTCCTCCTACCCATAGCCCCTGCCAGAGTTCTTTTGCCCAGCAGAGGCACCCCTCATGAAGGAAGCCATTGCACTGTGAATACTGAACCTGCCTGCTGAACAGCCTGTCCCATCCATCCCCATGAGCGACCATCCGTCCGAATGTTCTTCCACCCCCTCGGCCTCTCCTCAGCTTCCTGCACTGAGCTGGCCTCATCTGCCGGCTGAGGGAGCCCCTAAGCCCTGACCTTCCCCTGCCCTGGCCTTTGACTGCCCAGGGTGGCGCTGTGAGAGAACTGCCTGGGCTACCAGCCAGAGCTGGTCTCTAGGCTGTGTTCTTGCCCAGGTTTCTGCATCTTGCACTTTGACATTCCCAGGAGGGAAGTGACTAGTGGAAGGGAGAAAGGAAGGGGGGGGGGGCAGAGGCAGAAAGGACACAGGCAGAGCTCTGAATGAAAATGGGTCTTGAGAATATGTGAGAACCCCTATGGTTAAAGTTGATTTCTAGACTCTAACCAGCAGCCAGCCTCCAGCCTGGAGCTGAGCATGTTGTCCTGTCATGAGCTCCTGGGACTGAGCTACATGCTCCAGCCCCACCCTCTTCTGGCCTTTTTTCTCCAGACCTGACCCAGGTAGGCAGTGACACCCTCCTGGTCTCACCCACCCCACCCTACCCTGCCATCTCTAGCCAAGCAAGAGAGCAATCAAGAAATGGGTTATCTACTTACAACTCTATTCTGTTGCTCTCTGTTTCCTGGGCCAGGCCTTGCCTGTGGTTCTGAGACCTGGGCATAGGTGACAGGGCTCTCACTTGCCCCTGGTCTCTTTATGCTGCTGTGTCCCCCTTTCCTGCCCTCCCCTGGCTACTGGGTCTGTAATCTTTCAGGCAAGGGGGAGAGGGTGGTCTGTAGGCCCCACCACCCCACCCTGAGACAGCAGAGGGAAGGACACTGGAGACTCTCTTGTGGGGCTTACTTAGCCTTCTACTTATAGACTATTTCCATGCAAGAAAATACATATTTTAAAATAGAAGGAAAAAACACAGAAAAAAAGGCATTTTCCTACCCCTCTACCTTAAACATATATTATTAAAAACAGAAGAGCAAATCCAACCCATTGCAAGAAGCTCTTTGTGGGCGCCTGGCTACATCAGAGCAGAGGAGCCCCAAACTCTTTGGAACCTCCACTGCACACGAACCCCTTCCCTTCTCTGAGAAAGCCCGGAGGGAACATTGGCTCACAAACTGTGAGACTGCAGTTTTTTTATACTTGGAAGTGAATTATTTTATATAAGGTCATTTAAATATCTATTTAAAAAATAGGAAGCTGCTTTTATATTTAATAATAAAAGAAGTGCACATGCTGCCACGTGTGAGTCATGGGGAAAGTTGCTTTTGGGGTGTGGGTGGCAAAAGAAAGGGGGAGAGGAGCAACTGCTGGGTGAACTTCCACTCTGAGATTTTTCCAAGGTGCAGGGAGAAGGTTTTCTCAGGATTTAAGTCTTGTTACTAAAACCTTCTGTATTATTGGTGTCTAAAGGCATTCATCTGCATATCTGTTTAATAGGCAAAAAGCAGCCAAACCTCAGGCCTGGCCACTACCCCCAATCCGCCACCTCAAGTCCAGCCCAGCCTGGGAAAATGACTGGTTGGGCTCTTTCCAAGGGCCCCAGGGGTCTGCAAGGAGGAATCTCCTGGATCCTGATCCCTGCTGTCCAAGGGAGAAAGAATTGGCAGGTCCAGTGAGGGTACTGAGGTATGTAGATGCTGTCCTAGGCTGGAAAGTGGACAAACCTAGCAGCGGGGGAGCCTGCAGCTTATGTGCAAAGCCTTAAACCTGTTCTTATTAGAAGTGGAGGGAAAGCCAAAGACGGGGACTTCCACGAAGAGGTCTGTCAGGATAGACCACAGCGAGTGAAGGTCCTGGTGGGCACAAATATCCACCCGCTTAGCAAACCTGAGACAACAGGGGTCTCCCTGTCACCGGCAGTACAGTGGATGAAGGTTTAGAAGAGAGCTGCTCAATCCTGCCGTAATTCAGAATCATCTGGGCTGTTCCCAAAATCCTGATCCCCAAGCCCTGCCCTATATCAACACAACCAGAATCTCAGGGTGAGGCTCAGGCACCTCTGATTTAAGTGTGAACCCAGGTGCACTGGGGCCTGGCTGCTCACCCAGCTAGGTGACAGAGCTGGGTCCTACTGATGGGGATGACTAGGTTTATGTTGTGTAACTGAAGATGTAGGGCTGGAGGACAGGACCAAGTAGAACACTAGAGAGTAAGATGTCCTTCGTTGTGGCTATTGCTGTTTCACAGGCAGGGTCAGGAACTCTGGCTTAGAGAACTGAGTAGAAGGGCCCAGCCAAACCTCGAAACCTCTATCCGGCCAGAGACAGGAAAGTGAATCAGATGCAACCAGGAAGAAACCTGAGGTTAACCTCTTGCAGACTATGGGCCTCAGCAAGGGGGTAGAGGGGACACTGGTGGGTGTCCCATGACCCCTTCTACAGATTCTGAAGTCAGTGCTGGTGGGCAGTAACCAAGCAACTCTAGAGGAAAGTCCCAATTTCCAGAGGGTCGGCCCCTGTGCCAGTGTAGCACATTTGTTCCTTGGCTTTCCTTTTCATTTTCTTGGGGGTAGGGGGTGAGCAGACTCTGCTGTCCTGGATGCTGGAATTGCTGAGGGGAGCAGAGTAGCTCATGCCAACTACTGAACATAGAATGACTGGCTCTCCCCCCACCCCCAGATGCCACAGACCACAGAAAATCCCACAGCCCGACCCCCATGGTTCTGTCTAGAGCACAGACTCCCAGCTCCATGACTGGTAGCTGGAAGTCAGAAGAGGTTATAGATGACAGTCACTGCAGTCCACTAGTCAAGAGGATCACAAGTTCAAGGCCAGCCTAGGCTACATTAGTGAGTTCAAAACATTGAAGAGAGAATTGGAGAAGAGAAATAGGAAAGGAGAGAAAGAAGGAAGGAAGGAAGAAAGGAAGAAAGGAAAGGAGGAAGGAAGAGGGGGAGAAAAAGGAGTGAAGGAGAGAGGGATGGAGGAAGGAAGGGAGGGAGGGAGAGAGATGGGTAATCTATGTCCCTCCTAAATGGGAAGGCTAAAGTTGTAGGTCAGTGGTAAAGCGCCTGCCTAGTGTGCACAAGGCCCTGGGTTTGGTCTCCAGCATTACAAAAAGAAAAAGTTTAAGGATCCCAATATATTCAAGGAACCTCCTCCTTTAGCAGCCTTTTTCTATTCTGCGTCCAACTCTGACATCAACAACACCCCAAGCCATCTGTTGGTGTAGCTGCTGCAAAGAGATAGATGTGGAAAAACTCTGCCTCAGGTGACAAGCAGCCTCCTGAACAGCAGGCTGCTGAGCCGAAGGCAAAAGCACAGAGCATAATGCTGTAGACTAAGCTAAAGGAAAACCTGATGCTGCAGAAAAGAGCATCCTCAAGCATCCTTGCTGGAAACAGCAAGAAGAGGGAAAGGCGGAGGGGAGATGAAGCAGATAGTGACGAACAAGTTGCTTCTACCAGTTTTTCTTACCTGCAAAGCATTTAATCCACCTATACACAATTTACTCCTTTTAAGGGAAAAAGAAAGCTAAGATGTGGGGTGGGTTAGTGAGATGGTTTGGCGGGTAAAGGCACTTTCTGCCAAAGCTGACAGTCTGCATTGTGTCCCTGGAAACTAACTCCTGCCTATTGTCCTCGGACCTCTACATGTGTTCTCTTTCTCTCCTGTTCTCGCTCTCACTCTCTTACACACACACACACACATACACACACACTCACACACTCCTTTTAAGTATATAAAAGGAGAGTTTTGAAAAGGCACGTTTTTTTTGAAAGTCACTCCAAGAGACAGATTAATCAAGCAATCACAAGGCTAAGTCTCTAGTCATAAAATATAAATGGAGGTAGGAAGATATAGGCGCTACAAAATCCTATAAAAAAGAGCCAAGCCAGGCTTTCAGGAAGATGAAGATGGAGAAGGCTGTAGAGAAAGGTTACATGCAATGAGGAAGTGGTTTATTCTTCCTCCTTTTCCAAGGCGATGAACCAGAAAAGTACTCACTAATTACTAGGTATGTGTGATACACCCCATAAAAATGCAACCCCATTCCCTACTACAGTCCTGCAAGCCAAATGCTAATATTCTCCTCGACAAATATAGAAACCAAGGCTCAGAGAATCTTAATAACTCAGCCAACTCACCATAGTGGTTAAGAGGCAAAACCAACACTCTTCTCACAACACTGTACCTAAGTGGCCATTTCATGGGTGCTTTTTGCACAAATGGATAGCTTGAAGCAGCTTAGTGAGGGTGGAGGGTCCCCAGGGCCTTAGCATTGTTTTCTGCTCCCCTCAAAGGAATTGTACAGTCTGGAAATGACAGGAGAAACCTATGACAGACCCCTGCTCTCTTCCCCTTACTGCCAACCCTACATTCACCAGGAAAGGAAGAGAAGCCCTCTAGGTTGTGTGCCACTTCCTGAGAGAGATCTCGCTTGACCATCAGTCCCTCCTCCTGGCTTCATTTGGAGCTTTTTGTGGACCATATATTCTCTCCTTACCTACCCCAGCATCTCTCACACCCCTGGTCCCAAGTAACATCTGGGCACTGGGCACTCCAGCTTAAAGCAGGTTTTACCGTCATTCATGTTTTAGCTGATCGTGGCCTCCTTGTATTAAGAGGCAGAAATTTGCTTTAGTCTGCCCAGCCAGGTCTCCAGAGAAGGTTTCCCAGGCCTGGGCTAGAATCCTTGAACTTGACATCTATAGCTCAATGTGCTCTAGCAATTCTGAGGAAATAAGTTATAGATTGCAGGACCTTGGGGGTAGGAGCAGAACTTATGGTATTTGGGGACCCTTAAAGGGCATCATTATCTCATTATCAAAATGTTCTGGGGTCTCAAACCATTGGCTTTCCTGAGAAGAGCTCCACACAATCACACAGGAAGTCCTCTCTGAAGAACTTCGGGCTTGAAGGCCATTAGCTCAATTCCTATGCTATGCTTAAGAGTATTTTATATAGCAGCAATAACAACAAACCTTGATCTTCTACATTGTATTAAGTGTCTGGTTTGGGAACTGGTGGGATGGCCTAGTGGGTAAAGGTACTTGCTACCAGGTCTACAAATCTTACTTCCATTTCTGGAACACCCACATGGGGGAACAAGAGAACCAACTCACGGAAGTTGTTCTCTGACCTCCATATTAGCACTATGGCAAATGAGTACTTCTGTGCATACATAGAACTAATGAGAGAGAGAGAGAGAGAGAGAGAGAGAGAGAGAGAGAGAGAGTCTAGTTTTCAATAACAACAACAACAACAAAGAGGCAAGCCATGTAAAACGGTAATAAAGTATGTCTACACAAAGAAGCAAAAGCAAACAGTTAGAACTGGCCCCAAGGAAGTCTGGGCATGGTCTTATTAAACAAAACTTTAAATCAGCAGTTCCAATGTGTTCAAAGACTAAAGGAAAACATGTCTAAAGGACTAAAGGAAAACATGAGTATTGTGTCTTGCCAAATAAAGACTATCAATAAGGACAAGATATATATTTAAAAAAACTCAAGCCAACTAGAAATTATGGGATTGAAAATGAGCACACAACAATTAAAATAAAAATTTTATAGTAGGGTCTCAACAGCAGATGGACAGCCAGAAGAAAGAATCAGTGAACCTGAAGGTAAGTCAGCTGAACTAAGTCAAACATGAGCAAAGATACAGAGACCAATGGGCCCAGCATCCCAGTTCCTTCATGATGGGACTTGAAGAACATGAGAGAAAGGACCAAAAACAGCATTTTTAAAAAAATATTTGAAAACTTTTCCAATGTGTATAAAGATTTTAGTCTACGCACATAAGCTCAGAATACCCCAAGGAGGATAAACTCAAAGAGATCCAGACCTAGAAACACTGTAACTTTAGAAAGACAGATTCTCAACAAAAGAAAAAGACTCATGCAGTACCAAGACCCTCGGTAAGATTAACAGCTGTTTTTCTTAAACCACAGAGGCTGGAAGATAGCAAGAAGGCACATCTGGAATTCTGAAAGGAAAAAACTGTCAACCAAGAATTCTATGCCCAGAAAAATTAGCCTCCAAACTGAACAAATTAAGACATTCTCAAAAATTGAAAGTTTATAGCTAAGTCAATCTGATCTATAAGAAATACCAAGGGAGGCTTCCAGGATCAAATGAAAATACATTAAATAGTAAATTAAAACCATATGAAAAGATGAAGAAGTCAGTAAGGGTTACAACAGGGCTAAATATAAAATACATTATACAATTTTTTTAATTTAACTTAAAAAGAAAATTCCCAGGCTCTGTGTCACCACCAAAAAAGTGAGGGGTAGCCCCATGGAAACAAAATTTTCATATACTAGCAAAATGCAATGGGTATGAATTTGAACTGAACTAGATTGGTGTAAAGCGCTAATAGTAATTGCCAGAAATTCAGCTTGAGCTCATTTCTGGGTGTTTGGACTCCTAAGACCTAACAGAAACCACTAGGGAAAACAATCCCTAAATATAAAATGACAGAAATGACAACGCGTGTGGCAGAGTAGGTTTTCTGTGCAAACCTCACTCTCTAGCAATCCATAAAAGCTGAGGGGCCAGCTAGGCATGGTGGTGCACATTTTTAATCCCAGCCCTCATGAGGCAGAGGCAGGTGGAGCTCAGAGTTTGAAGTCACCCTGGTCTACAAAGCGAGTTCAGGACAGCTAAGGGAGGTGAAGTACATAATCTTTGACTCACCTCCCACCATCCTCCATGCATATCTCAAGACACCAAGTTCCCTCAGTTTCCCTAGTCGTCCTATTCCTCCTCACAGCAACGGTGTGGGGCTTTATAACCACGTGAGGACATTGGGGCAGCAGGGAGATGGCTTAGTGGGTACGAATGCTTGCTGTACAAGCATGGGGACCTGGGTTTGGATCCCCAGCACTCATGTAAAAAGCCTGGCATGTCTGTCCTTTTGTCTGAAACCCCAGCACTGTGGGAAGCAAAGACAGAAGAACAGATAGCTGGGACTTGCTGACCAGACAGTGTAGCTAATACAGCAAAGTCCAGTTTCTGTGAGAACCCCTGGATTAAGAGAGTAAGACAAGAATGACAGAGAAGGACATTCAATACCCTCCTCTGGTTATTCTACACACATGCATGCATACACACTTGCATGCATATGCGCATGCACGCACGTGCGCACACACACACACACACACACACACCAGAAAATAAAAAGAGAAGTGAATGTAGACCCTGAGGCTTAGAAGTTGAGCAGCCCAGGGACATTAGTAACAGTGAGAGCTGAGGCCGTGTTCTGTCTCATTCAGGGATCTTTTCCCACAGAGCAGATCAACACCTGGTCCTAGAGATGCTGACTTCCTTTTTGTTTCATCCTTTTTCTAACTTTCAATTATAGAAAACATCAAACCAATAGCGAAAAAAAAAAGAGAGAAATAACCCTCATGTACCCATTACTTGTCTTCAGTTTGTGGCCAGTCATGATGGAGCCCTTTCCCATGAAAAGGCCCTTGTGTCTCACCAATTGTATTTTGAATCTGATCCTGAATACATCCACTCAAATGAAACTTTTTGGTATTTGTCTTTAAAAGATATTCATCCAGAAAAGCATACCCATGATGCTGTTACCACTTTTAAAGAGATTAGCGATGCATTAATATAATAACCAAAATTCTAAGTATTTCAATTTCTTGAAAACATTTTTTAAAGCGTTTAAGTGTGAACCCAAATATTGTTGATATGTTACAAATGTCTGGAGCCTCTCAAACTTCTTTTACTTCAAAAGTTTTATCCATTTCTTTGTCCCTTATAGTGTATTTGCTAAACTAAGTAATACAAAAATATATTCTACTTGTTTTGTAGGGTCTCCAAGAGTCTGCAGCTCTCTAGTGCCATTAATGTATTTTTCTGCTACCTGCCTTTCCTACTATCTAACTGGAAGGTAGACTAAAAGACTCAAGCATATTTATCCTCATTTTCTTACCAGAGCATTTCACAGAAGTTCTTCGTCCTTTGTTCTGGGGTACACACAGACTGAGTCTCTCCCCACACAGTCTATGATGTTGAAGCCTTTGTATTTTTTTTGTATTTGAACAATTATTTTAGTCTTTCTTTTAAATCACTGTCTATACTATTTTTAAACAGTCTTTTCTCATTTTACATACCAGTCTTAGTCCCCACTCCATCCCCTCCTCCCGCTCCCTGTACCTGACCCCCGCTCCACCCCCATCCACTCCTCAGAGAGCCAACAAAGTCCAGCACATCATTTTGAGGACCAAGACCCTCCCTCCTATATCTAGGCTGAGCAAGGTATCTCGCCAAAGAGAGCAGGCTCCAAAAAGCCAGTTCAAGCACTAAGTCCTGGTCCCACTGCTAGTGGCCCCACAGACTGTCTTAGTCACACAACGGCCACCACATTCAGAGGGCCTAGTTTGGTCCTATGCAGGTTCCCCCCTGTTAGTTCAGAGTCGGTGAGCTCCCACTAGCTCAGGTCAGCTGTTTCTGTGGGTATCCCCATCATGGTCTTGACCCCTTTGCCCATATTACCACTTGCTTAAATCTTTCTAACTAGGAAATAGCTTAAATGTTTGATGCTAGAAGAACTGTTATAGAAGATTGGTTCATCATTATATAGGAATTTTATGCAATCATTACTGATCAGAGTTTTCAAAGAACACTGAAAGACATGAGGGACAGAATGCTTACAATATTAAGAGTGGGAATCAACAGTGCATAAGGGGCTGGTGAGAAGGCTCAGCTGTTAAAGGCACTTTGCTGCAGCTGGTAACATGAGTTCGATCCCAGGAAACCATGTAAAAATGGAAGGAGAGAGCAAATGCCACAAAGTTGCCTGGGACTTCCACATGTATACCACACACACACACACACACACACACACACACACACACACACACACACACATACACCACATACACTAATAAAATACATAAGTATACTCTGTATTTACACATAAAAGTTGGGCATGATGGTTCACACCTATAATCCCAGCACTTGGGGATGTAAGGCAGGAGGATTGACATTTGTTCAAAATCCATTCTGATAAGTTCTAGCTCAAGCAGGATGACAGAGTGAGACCCTGTCTTAGTTTTTAAAAGATGCACATAGAAAAAAGATTAGAAGGAACTACAAAATTTCAAGGAAAGAAAATGTTGTGTTAGTAGAGACAATTACCAAGATTTAGAATTATGGGTGATATTTTTTCTTTATTCTTTCCATGTTTTCCAACTTGTAATCATATATTCATATTACTTTCATCATCAACAAAGGTATTTTGTAAATATTCTATCTGAAGTCATCTAGAGAACCACAAAAAGAAACCTTGAGGTAAGATTCAAGCATACTAAGTAGTGTGACAATAGAACAAATTGCTAGTCAGTTTCTGGTTAGACACTGGTTGTTTTGTTCTTCTGAATGGTCATTTGGGTCACAGAAAAGTGCTGGTCAGAAGGGGCTAGCAGGAGTAGAGACAATTTGTCAGAAAAACTGGAAGAGGGTTGGGGAGATGGCTCAGTGACTAAAGTGTTTACCTCCCAAGTGTGAGGGCTGGAGTTCGAATCACTAGAACCCACATAAAAGGTAGATCAGTGTGGAGACCCACCTAAGATCCCAGTTTGGAAGGCAGAGATGGGAGATCCCCAGAGGAAGGGGCATAGTTACACAAGCCATATTGTCAGTCTCTGGGCTCAGCTGAGAAATCCTTTGTCAATAAGTAGGATAGAAAGCAATCGAGAAAGATTCTCAACGTCAGCCTGGGGCCTCCATATACATGCATGCACACCTCATGCTCACATGCCTGCACATATGCGAACATGCGCATGTGCATACACCACACACACACACACACACACACACACACACACACACACGAGAAAAACATAAAATAAGAAAGGACAGGAGAGCAGACCCAATGGCACAAGAGCATGGCCTAAGGACTTGACTCTTCAGAAAGCTCAGTCTTGCTGCCCCAGATCCTCTTTCAATTAACTTATCAAGAGACATCACACAGAGTCATAAAAACATCAGTGTTCCAGCAGCAAGGACTCTGGGGCAATTAGGTGCTGCTCCTTCAGAAGAGCCAGCCCAGTGCAGCAGCCTACCACAGGGGCATTCTGGAGGTCCCTCTACCACAGCAGTTCTCAACTTGTGGGTTGTGACCCCTTCAAAAGTCAAACAATCCTTATGCAGGGGTCACCTAAGACCATCGGAAAACACAGATGTTTACACCACAATTCATAACTGTTGTAGAATATTGTTTTAAGGTGTGTTGCTTTTGTTTCTGTTGCATTTGTTTAACTCTGTGAAGCTGTCTGTGATTCTTTGTCCGTCTAAAACACCTGGTGGTCTAATAAAGAGCTGAATGGCCAATAGTGTGGCAGGAGCAAGGATTGGCGGGGCTGGCAGGCAGAGAAATGCAGAAGGAGGGAGGGGCAAGGGAGAAAAGGAAAGGAGGACATCAGGGGTCAGCCACCCAACCACCCAGTCAGCCACAGAGAAAGAGTGAAAATAAGATATATAGAAGTAAGAAAAGGAAAAGACCCAGAGGTAAAAGGTAGTCAGGATAATTTAAGTTAAGAAAAGCTTGCAAGAAATTAGCCAAGCTAAGGCCAGGCATTCATAACTAAGAATAAACGTCTGTGTGTAATTTATTTGGGAGCTGGGTGGTGGGCCCCCCCAAAAGTCTAAAGATTTAAGAGTAAAACATCATAAAACACATAACAGCAGCAAACTTACAGTTATGAAGTAAAAATGAAAATAGTTTTATAGTTGGGGTCCCCACAGCAGGAGGAACTGTATTGAAGGGTCACAGTGTTAGGAGGGGTGAGGACCACCGCTCTATCAGGACAGCAGGCTCAGCCTTCTGGTTTGACTTGGGCAGAGAAAGTGTTGAGATTTCCAGTTCTGATTTTAACCTTTATCTCCTTCCTGGTCTAGGTTAACCTAAATCGATGCCCTACATACAGGGTGTACAAATTATTAACCAAGGAAAGATTTAGTTTTAATGTTGTAAATAATCTTTCCTGGGACCACTTTCCTCCAAAGTCCAAGAATCCCTGGAACTAAACTCAGGAAAGAAACTTTGTTTCCCTACTCAAAAGCATCTTGAAATATATGCCACCACTTACACGCCATTCAAGAGCAGCAACAAAGTCTCATTCACAATTCTACCCAATGGAACCTCAGATGCCTTAGGACTGCCCTTCCATTAGCCAGTTTTCACCCTGGAACAGTCTCTAAAGGGATGCTCTATTTTAAAATATTATGGTTTTGTCTCTAAGGTTAACACAAACTGATTATAGGTGTATAGAATAGAAACATTTTTAAAAGTCTACTTAAAAATATCTCTCTCTCATCTGTTATGAGGTTAAAACCTGGGGCCTTGTATATGTTAGACAAGTCTTCTTCTACCAAGTTATATTCCTAGCCTAGTAAAAGAAAATTTTAACTCCACCATTCAGAAGGAATTAATGTCAACTGTTGTGTGTCCTTATTGTATCAGTATGTTAGTGTTTTTTACATAATCAATACCATAATGTATGTACTATTTTACTTAATGTTATTTATAATAATTATGAGAAGTTTTCCAAATCTTTCCAGTTTCTCATAGCTGTTTTTTTGTTCTTATCTGTTCACGCTTCTCTAAGCTAATAAGCTAATCGATGATTACATACTAGGCTTCTGCACAGGAGACGGGCCAAAGGAGCATCCAATGGACATGTGACCATGACTGTTTCTAGCCATTAGTGTGAAACAGACATGGCAAAGTTTTCAGAAAAAAAATCATGTATATTTGAGGAATGGAAGAGAGATGATGGATAATTTTGAGGACCATATCTTTTGAATCAAACCTAGACTACAAAATCTGAGCAAAGCTACTTTGAGTTATTTAACCTCATGTTGTACCTGCTTCCTCACCCATGTTTAAATGGAAGGGTGTGTATGAATAATGTCACGTGAGTAGTTGCTGTTTATATTACCCAGAGAATACAAAAATATTTCAAAGCTGTTGCTTGTTTATAAATTTGCATTTCTTGTACAATTTAATATGAAAATGGAAGGCAAAATATTTGAAATTTGAACTGTAATAGAAAATATAAAAGATTACCCCTACCACAGATAAGGGCAGAAGGGGAAAGAAGGAATAATAATGGAAAAAGAAGGAAGCAGAGGAGGAGAAGGACTAAACAGGAGGAGGAAAGGGAGAAGAGGAGGAGGCTGACTTTTAGCCAACTATCAGGAAAAATACAAAAAGGGGGAGAGAAGTGGGGTTTAGAGTTTTCCCTAAAAATCATAACCTTTAATTTCCATGTTCAAATACTAAAGTGAAGGAACTTCTCCCGAACCCCAGCACTCCCGAGACTGCACTGTGTACAGGGGCTGCCCGTGACCCCACACATGTGGTGCAGAGAAGACACTCGGTGACTGCCTAGGACCGTGGAAGAGGAGAATACAACCTTCAGATTAATTATTTCCCTCTTTATAGTTTTGAACCAGAAACCCAACTCTGAACAGAACCTTTTGTTCCAGTAAAAACATTCTCCAGCAACTTCTCAACATAATGTAACATGATATGGCAGTATCAGCGGAGGTCAAATAGAACATAGTTTAAGTAGCATTTGACTTTTAGGCTCAAAATGATAGCCCTGTCTTCCTAACAACTATTCCCTTCATCTTTCACGTGGCCTGACTATGAACAATTTTCTCACGAAAACGACGAAAACTATTTTCTTAAGGAAAGCAGGATGTCTTAAAGGGAAGAGCAAGGAAGAGATGGAAGTTAAAGTTCAGCTATTAATTCCAGCCTGGTGTTGAAATACGGCTGACTGGCGTCACACAGCTGGGGCTCTCCACAGGCACTGTGGTAAGCAGCCAGGGGACACTTTTGGGGGGACAAAACTAGGGAGCCAGGGAAAATTTGAGGGCTAAGAATGAAGACCCGCCCTTTATGCCACTTCACACCAGGAGATGTGACGCCTCATCTCAAGGCTCAAGGTCACCTATGAAAGTGGCGGGCAGTTTTCCAAAGGTCCTGCCTCCCATTGAATCACACTTCCATTTCTGTGAGGATTCTCTCTTGTGCCCTTTCTCAGGCTTTCTCCATGGCCTGCTAAATCATGATTTCAGGAAGCATTCTTGATGCCCTTAGCTGAAACTGGTCTCATCTATCACTTCTGTTACTCCCCAGGAATCTTATGTCATTAATCACTTTCTCATGTGCCTATTTTTTCTCATGCCAAATTTCTATAACACCTTTTTTCTTTCTTTCTTTCTTTCTTTTTTTTTTTTTTTTTTTGGTTTTTCGAGACAGGATTTTCACTATAGTTTTAGCCTGTCCTGGAACTAGCTCTGTAGACCAGGCTGGCCTCGGACTCACAGAGATCTGCCTGCCTCTTCCTCCCGAGTGCTGGGATTAAAGGCGTGCGCCACCACCGCCCAGCTCCTTTTAGTTTTATAATGATTTATAGTTATAAAAAATTTCCATGTCTCTTGCTGCAGCAAGGCGAGTGGGAGCACCTGCAGCGCAAACTCGGAACGAAACTCCATGGGTTGTAAGAAAATGGCAGACAAGCCGTGGACACAGGGGAAATCTCCAGCTTTGATGAGGCCAAGCTGAAGAAGACCGAGACGCAGAAGAACTCTCTGCTGACCAAAGAGACCACTGAACAGGAAAAGAGGAGTGACATTTCCCAAAAGCCCAGACTGGAGGATTCCCCCACCCCACCCCGTCATCTCCCAAACCCCCTCGTAATGTGGAGGAAGAGCCACCTCCAAGATGGATGCGAGCCACAAGCTGCATTGTGAACCGGGCACTCTGAGCCGATGCCACCGGTCTGCGGGTCTCTGAAGGGGGACCCCCCCCACACTAATCAGACTGCCAAATATCACTGGTTTGCCCTGGGATATTATAGAAAATTATTTGTATGATTAATGAAAATAAAACACACCTCGTGGCAAAAAAAAAAAAATCCCCATGTAATTTATCAGTTAGTCTTCATAACATCCAGTAAACCACCTCTTTTTATGATTGACATCGAGGAACTTGAACTCAGAGAGTTAACTGAATTAGTATGCTAATAAGTCAGGGGTTTTAATGACAAGTCTCCAAACTCTGACACTCATCTCCTTGAAGACATGAACTCTGCCTTCGCTGTCTTCAAATCCTAGTAAACCTAATTCAGGGCCTAGTTTAGAACAGATGTTGAAAAATGTTGGCTCAGTGAATATGCTTGCGTGAGCACGCACAATGCCTCAGTTCCCCTTCAGCACACAGCCTCTTTTACTGGAAGAGTTAAAGGCATCACTTCTCTGAATTCCCTCTGGCACCTGCCTACAGTGTATGATATTTCCCTACGTTATGATTGCTGGAACACCCATTCCATTCTATGCCCTTAATCATTATGGCTGCCGTATCAAAGTATCACAAAATCCGTGGCTTAACACTACTATATATAGTTTTGGGAGCCAGAAGTCTCACCAGGAAAAATCAAGATGTCTAGGGACAGTTATTTGAGGGAGGCTGTGGGGAGAATCTGTTTCCTTATCTGTTATCATTTCTAGAAGTCTACAGAATCCTTTATTGGGAGGCCTCTTCTACCATCTTCAATGTGCACCATTCCAATTGCTTTGTCTTTAATCACATCATTTTTTCCTCTATGGTCAAATCTCCCACTTATAAAGTTCCTTGAGATCATATTTAGTGTCCTCAGGAATGATATCATTCCTAGGTTCCAGGGACTAGGACCTAGACTTTTTATGGCATTCAGTCTGCCACAGCGACCACTGTACATGGAATTTCCCTTTTTGTATGTATTTGCCTGTGTCTCCAGGACAGTGTGAACAACATGAGGACAGGGCTGTACCTCAGCTATCTCCATATCACCACCCTTATCATAGCTCCTCAGTATGGGGGAGGGGGCTGGGCATTTACCAAATTATTATTACATAAGAAGCAAGTGTGATGCTCAGCAGGTAAAATGCTTGTCATATAGGCCTAATGACCATCCCAGGAACTTACATAAAGATGGAAGGAGAGAATCAACTCCACAAAGTTGTCCTCTGAAATTTACACATGAGCCATGGCCCTCATGCACCCCCCCCCCACTCACACATCATAGACACACACACACACACACACACACACACACACAAATAATAAAGTCCAGGGGATCTGGTGCCCTCTTCTGACTAGGCACTAGGCACACACAGAGTGTGCACATACACATGCAGTCAAAACACTCACACACACAAGATAAAAACATTAAGTTATTATTGAATAAACAACCCTACACCCATGGACTACCATTGTGTCTGTGTCAAGGCCCTAACATTCCACGTAGCACAGCATTCCAGACAAATCGGAATCTGACTTCCAAAAGAGATCTTAAAATAAATGGCAATCCTTAATGAAGCTCTCTTGGGAACATGGAGGAGGAAATTACATAGAACATTATACAGCAGAGCTTCCTAAAAATGCCCGGGAGACGCTTCTCCCCCCCGTCAGGCCCCTCACTCAGTCTGTATGTTTGCTAGTCCATCCACCATCCAGACAGCCAAGTTTCCAGCTGTTCCCAGGAGAAATGCAAGCACAACAGGGTTTAGTTGAACACCACCCACCTCAGTTAATGGGCAAGCCTGGGAAGTGGATAAAAGCACTGGCCACTTCCTAAATTCTACCTCCCACACAGTGGGGTACATGAGGCCCCAGTGTCCAGTACCCGGTGGCCTCATGACTCTATTTAAGAACAGCCCTGCTTCACTAGAGCCAATTCAAGAGGAAGTGTTCCTCAGGGCCTATTGTCAGACTTTTGGCAAAGGGAGACACTGGCCAGCAGCCCATGTGATACTTGCAGGATCAGGATGCACCCCAGCACCTCCAGTAGGAATGCCTTAAAGGCCCTTCTTTTCCTCCTCCCAAGTTTAGAGTCTGTTTCAGTATGCTCAGTTATAAATTCCTGGCAGATCTGATCTAACCCTTTCTGAATCTCCAAGATGGGTTCCTGGGAGCTCTGCTGGGTGTGTAATAATGACAAGAGTTCACAGGCAATGGGAGCTCCAGGCATCCGCTCCTCCCAGAAACAATGACAAAATAGGCAATAGTGTTGACCCAAGTTGTTCCTGGAGGGAAACTGAGTCACAGCAAGGCTATCTTGCTTGAGGTTATGCGGTTAATAAGTGATAGAGTAAGAATACAAATCCAGGCATTCAGGCATACATAGGGGATAAATCTTGTCCTCCCAAGCATCTGGAATAGGAGTGAATGTGGTGGTTTGAAATGATAATGGCCCCATAAGCCCATATACTTGAATGCTTGATTCCCAGATGATGGAGCTTTTTGGGAAAGATTGAGAGGCATGGCCTTGTGGAAGGAGGTGTGTCACTGGGGGTGGGCTTTGATGCTTAAAAAGTCTATCCTATTTCCAATTGGCTCTCTGCCTCCTGCTTGCGGATAAGGATGTAAGCTCTCAGTTACTGCTCCAACACCATGCCTGTCTGCCTGGTGCCATGCTCCCCAGCATATGCCCATGGACTAAGCCTCTGAAACAGAAGTATCAATAAACTCTTCTGCATGTTGCCCTGGTCATGGCAGCTAAAACTAAGCACAGCAATAAAAGGTAACTGAGAGAGTAGGACAAATAAATCACTGCTGCTCTTCAACTTCCCACGTTCTCACTAGGATCTGCAGCCATCCTACCCCTGTGAAAGAGGACTCTGGGTCACACCTACACAGAATTCCCCAGCACTGGACAACTATTCTGGGGCCCATCATTTCCATTGCTGCTACCTCCAGTTATTCTCGGGGCACTTCCTCAGCTGACTGTTCCCTAGCTCTGCCTCTAAGGTGACCTCTTGCTTCCTCTCCATCGACACCCGTGTCTGATGAGGCTGGACACAGCGTCCGATGTTTTAGTCCTGTCCTCCCAGGCACTTCCCTTGACTTCTTCTTCCCCAAGGACAAGGTAATCCACCAGTCAGAGCTAGTTACATTTTTGAGGCTAAACTAAACCTTGGTTTCAAAGCTTCAAGTCTTACCAAGGGTTTTCTTAGGATATTCAGTCTAGAAAGCAGTTATGAGCCACCATAAGGTAATATATTGCAAAATAAGTTCTGGACAGTGTATTCTCCCAAACATTGATATATCCCAAGGGTGATCTCTTTTGGCTTTGCTACAGGAAGATGACATTCCAGCTCAGCATCTATAGAAGCTTTACTGTGCTGACATTCACATTCCCTCACATTACAGAGTCCCCACATTGTCATTTTGAATGGTCCATGTTTCTAAAATAAATTTTGCTTAAAAATTCCTCTGTTACTTGGAATTTATTCTGCATGGCATAAAATAGATTGACATTTTGTTGACCTAATTTTTGGTTATTTACTTCCTTGTAGATAAGTTTCTTTATGTTAGGTAAGTCCAGAAGATAGAACTTTCTTATGGCTTTTTGTTTGTCAAGAAGGTTCCATGACCTCTACCAGTGTGAGGTTTATCACTTTCATTTTGCTTTTTACTGACTTGATAGTTCTAAAATCACACCCCAATGGTGTTTTTTCTTTTATATTTATTTATTTCCTTGCATGTGCAGGTGGGGTGCATGTGTGGCTATCAAAGGACAACTTTCAGGAGCCAGTCCTTTCCTTCCACAAGCAGCTCCCAGAAAAGAAAGTCAGGTTGGCAGGCTCGGTAGGAGGAGTCTTTATCTACTCAGCCATGTTGCTAGCTTCTTAATGGTATTCATTATGAAAATAATTCATATGAATTATTTTCAAGTAGTATGCTTTTTATGTGATTATTGGTCTTCCCCTTTATTGAAGAATAAATTATTTATCATTTTTGGCAATTAATGAGGTAAAATTTAGACACAGGTTATTTACATATATCAAATCTTTTTAGAATAACTTTCTAGCAATTAGATATTTACATAGTTTGTATTTCTATAGCTTTTGTTGACTATATCATCTGTAAATTCCATAATAACCTACATATATTGTATATTTTTAAAATATATTTTATACAATTCTTTGAAAATTTTATACATTCCCATATATACATTCCATATTCATTTTTAATATTGTCTGTTTTAAAATATGTGAATCCTTCAAACATGCAATGTTCATGTTATATTTTTTTCATCTTAAGAAATTCTGGCATATTAAAAACTGTATTTCCATATGTTTTATTTTGACCCATCTTTTGAACTGTTTTATTAAACATGATATGATGCATTGCTCTAAGGCAGTGGCTCTCAAGTTGTGAGCTGCAACCCCTTTGAGGGTCACACATCACGTATTTACATCATGATTTATAACAGTAGCAAAATTATAGTTATGAAGGAGCAATGGAATAATTTTATGGTTGGAGTCAGCACAGCATTAGGAAGGCTGAGATCCACTTCTCTAAAGTATAAACTACCTTTCTGCTATAATACTGTGCACAAAACAATTAGCAAGCTGTGAAATCTTTCCACAATATCTGTTGCTTCTGGCTTAGCTGTAAAGTCAGTTTAGAAAGAAGGACAGCTGTGCTAGAAGAGGTTTCAGTCTATTTCATTTGATCGCTAACCAACAAAGATGTATCAAACCCCTCAAGGTACCAGGCACTATCCTAGGCACTAAAGATAACCTGTAAACAAAACACACAGCCCTGTAAGCATGATAGCTGGAAAGAGACAAGTTTGAAAATAGGTGATAGTGGGCAAGTAAACAGCACGTGAAATAGGAAAGAGTGATCAGAGCTAGCAAGAAGTGAAAAGTAGAACTCTCCTGTGGAAGCTCAGGAGGATTTCACAGAGATGACATCTGCACAGGACCTGAAGGAGGGGAGATAGGGAGCAAACAAGCATCTGGGAGAAAAAAGACTCCAGGAGTGTGAAGTTCCAAAACCAGGAAGATGTCTAACATGTTGGAGGCCACCCCAGAGTGAGTAAGGGGTAACTGAGAAGAGGTCATCAAACAGGAAAGCAAAGTGTTTTCTAGAGAGGGGTGGAAGCCTTCGGATGGTTTTGTGCAAAAGAAAGGTAGTATCTGACATAAGAGCTTACCAGGGTCGCTCTGGCTATGGTGAGGCAAAAAGTCATAAAAGACCAATGACAGAAGCAGGAAGATCTGTTAGAGGACCCTGACTGGTGTGGACAAGAGGCTATGATAGCTTAAGTCAGAGTGGTGAAAAATGGTAGATTATCTATAGCTCTTACAGCAGAAATTCAAAAGGAGGAGATAAAGGATGGCACCATAAATTCTGGCCAGGTCATTTATTAGAAAGATGATTGTATCAGCCAGTTTTTTGTCAGTATAACGAAACACCTCAGCTTCACTTTATAAGGAAGTTTATTTAACTCACTCTTTTGGAGGTTCAAGGACATAGTCACCTCCATCAGTCCAATTCTAGCGAGGGCCCTTGCAACTGTTCTCTATCAAGGAGGATGGCAAGAGCAGGAACACGTGCCTGTCCAAATGATCCCACTGCCAAACAGGAAGCCAGAGAGGCACTTCAAGCAAGACTTGGGCTTTCATTCAAATGCCTTCTTTGCAAATTAGAGGAATGACCTTTGCCCCTTCCCAAGGATGGCAGATACAATGATGTAGGTCCCACCACTTCAAGATCTATCAACTCAACACAACTACACTAAGGGCTTGAAAAGCCATGAATGTAAAGGAACTTACTGGGAGGCAAACCATCAGCAGTTTGCCATAATAGTGGTTTTACTGGGATGGAGCTGTCTGTAGGAAGAACAGAATTTGGTGTTAACTAAGCTTGAAAGTATCCCAAAAACACCTATCAAATAATACCACATCTAAGGCTCATGGAACACCGCAGAAGAGGGGGCAAAAAGATTGTAAAGCCAGAAGTTCAGAGAATTTTTCTGAGAGATTGTGTCTCCAAGTAACATTGGAATCTGTGCCCATAAAGTCTCACCAACATGACTGCCAAACATGAATTGGTCAAGGATGACACCAATGGGCATGCCTAAGTGGATGGGGAAAAGCCCATGACACCTCAGCTCTACTCAAAGAGCTATAGGCAACTGAGAAAAGCTGGGAGCAGAAGAGGCGCTCTTCCCTAGGGAAGGGCATACCAACTGGTTATCCAATACCAAATGGTCAGCCCTGAAAACATGCATACAAGTAACATTATATAGACTGAGCAGGTTATATTTAGGAATGCATGTGTATATACATATAAATGCATGCATGCAGTTAGTGAAAAAGAGAGGCCATGAATTTGAAGGAGAGCAGGGAGGAGTATATGGGAGGGTTTGAATGGAGGAGAAGGGAGAAATGTACTTACATCATAACCTCAAAAGTAGGGTTTTAACAAAAAGAGGAACATGGGATGTACTCACTCATATTTGGTTTCTAGCCATAATTAAAGGACAGTGAGCTTATAATTTGCAATCCTAGAGAAGCTAAATAAGAAGGTGAATCCAAAGACAAACATATAGGCATCCCCCTGAATATTAACCTTCATCAGGCGATGAAAGGAGACAGAGACAGAGACCCAAATTGGAGCACCGGACAGAAATCTCAAGGTCCAAATCAGGAGCAGAAGGAGGGGGAGCACGAGCAAGGAACTCAGGACCGCGAGGGGTACACCCACATTCTGAGACAATGGGGATGTTCTTTTGGGAATTCACCAAGGCCAGCTGGCCTGAGTCTGAAAAAGCATGGGATAAAACCGGACTTGCTGAACATAGCGGACAATGAGGACTACAGAGAACTCAAGAACAAGGGCAATGGGTTTTTGATCCTACTGCACGTGCTGGCTTTGGGGGGGCCTGGGCGGTTTGGATGCTCAACTTACTAAACCTGGATGGAGGTGGGCGGTCCTTGGACTTCCCACAAGTCAGGGAACCCTGATGGCTCTTCAAGCTGATGAGGGAGAGGGACTTAATCGGGGAAGGGGGAGGGAAATGGGAGGCGGTGGCGGGGAGGAGGCAGAAATCCACAATAAATAAATAAATTTAAAAATAAATAAATAAATAAATAGGTAAATAAAAAAAAGTAGGGTTTTAAAAAGCTATTCTAAGTAGACAGGTTAAGTTGACCCCTCCCCCATTTAGAAGTTGATTATTTTGATAAGTGTGGGTTCATTTGTCAGTTTTAATGTATTTTAAATCCTACGGCAGAGTCCTATTTTCCATGTTCTCGAAGGTAGCTATCCATTATTCAGCGTCTATGGTGAGTGTGTGAAGCCTTGGACTGCTGTCCACGCAATCTCATAATTGACACAGTGCCCCATTCGTCCTCACTCACTGCTGCTTCTCCAGTAATGATCCGGGGCTCTCGCTCCATCTGTTCACATTCTCCTTTATTGTTCCTGTTATGCTTTAATTATTTCCTTGAGTAAATCTTGTGTCTCAAGGAAAATCATCAAGTACTTATTTTTGGTTCATGGCTGTGAGTGGAATCTCTCCTTTTATGCTCTTATTAATACGCAGCTATTTTTCACTGACAGAAACACAATGGCTCTGTGTGGGTTTCCTTTGGCTTCAGTCTTTGCTGAACTCATTCATTATTTATAACAGTTTAGAGGATGCTTTTCTTGGAACATTTAGGCCTATCATCATAGCCGGTGGTTTACTACTTTTTACCTTATATATTTTATGTCTTTCCCAAGTAGTTATTACCAGCATTTCTAATACCATGCCAAGAAGAACAACCCTGAAAAACCTGCTGGGCTTTCGAGGAGAGGGCTTCTGCAGCTCCCAGTGTGACAGCAGTGCCTCAGAGGGAGTCTGCAGTTCTTCCCGCCACGCTCCAAGGAGGGAGACAATGACAGTTTACTGACAATAGAAATGACTAAAATGATTGTTTGTTTAAAATTTGCTTACCTTTTTCATTTGTGGTTTAATTTCACCCATTTTCTCTCTTTTGAAAATGAACATTTACTAGTTAATGAATGAAATGCCAAGAGATTCAAGTGTAGCTTTAGTTTTCTTTGTCTCAGATTTTTGCATGTCTTTAACATCAGTGGGCAACTAAAACTTAAGAATTGATCATCATTCTTTGTCCAATATATGTTTTCATAATCATGCTCTTAACTGTAAAATCTCTTTTATTTGGTATCATGTTTTGTTATTTTCACTAGAGAACTCAGGATACTCTTCTCATACTAGCCTCCATTTTTAGAAAAGTCAGGTTTTAATTATTTTTACTGTAGATAATGGCTAGTTATATTTCTTTTCTAACTCAGTCTTTAAGTTTATTGTGTTCTCTGAGGAAACTTTATCTTCTCGGCATGTAATATAAGTGACACACTGATACAATCTTTTTGCCCCCTCTTCCATGGTGTTCCCTGAGCCTTAGATGAGGGTTATTTGATAGATGTATTTAGGATAGCCTTTCAAGCTTAAAAGAACCAACACCAAATTCTGTTCTTCCTACAGACAGCTCCATCCCAGTAAAACCCATTACTATGGCAAACTGCTAATGGTTTGCCTC
This sequence comes from Microtus ochrogaster, assembly GCF_000317375.1. Classification (NCBI taxonomy): domain Eukaryota; kingdom Metazoa; phylum Chordata; class Mammalia; order Rodentia; family Cricetidae; genus Microtus; species Microtus ochrogaster. The sequence goes on along the minus strand of NW_004949123.1, from coordinate 848,282 downwards.
CCAATAATAATTTGTCCCCTAAATTCACCTCCCCTGCATTATTCTTGACCCTTTGTTTTCTTTGTCTGATCTTTGTCAGGGAGGAGAAACATTTGTGTTTCTCTTTGGTGTTTATATTTTGATGTTATAGAATTCTTTTGAGAGTCTAGAATCTAGACTCTGGATTGTTGATGGGATTTGGCAGATGTCTGAATTGCAGGCCTAATCTTGCCTAGATGTCATTTACAGGGAATAATGAATCCAGCAGTGGACGCCACATTCATTTGCAAGCTTTGGAGAGCAGGGAGGTTAAGTGTCTTGTCAATGTTGTACATCTTGTCAATGGTAGAACTGCCGTTAAAATTTTATTTTTATATTACCAGTGGCTTTACTTTGATTTGTTAACCTTGCCTTTCAGCAATTCTATTTTTCTCCTCAGATGCATCTGAAATAGCAACTACTGCTGGTGAAGAGATTCCTGAACCCTGCCTCAGTTTACCGAGCCAGAAATTCTGACCAAGTGTGGTGATGCACACCTTTCGCCTTGCATTCAGAAGGTAAGAAGTGTCTTAAGTTCAAAGCCAGTCAGGGACTGTGCTGGCTAATTTTATATCAACTTGACACATGGTAGAGTCATCTGAGAGAAGGGAACCCCACATGAGAAAATGCCTCCATGAGATTGGTCTGTAGGCTAGCCTGTAGTGCATTTTCCTAACCAGTAATTGATGGGGGAGGGCCTGGCCCATTGTGAGTGGTGCCATTCCTAGACTGTTGGTCCTGGGTTCTATACAAAAGCAGGCTGAGCAAACCATGAGGAACAAATCAGTAAGCAGCACTCCTCACAGCCTCTGTATCAGCTCCTGCCTCCAGGTTCCTGCTCTGTTTGAGTTCACGTCCCTCTGTGATGGACTGTTACTTGGAAGTGTAAACAAAATATAGCCTTTCTCCTCAAGCTGCTTTCGGTCATGGTGTTTCATCACAGCAATAGTAACCCTATTATAATAGTAAACTTGTTCCCTAAATAAGAGAGGGAAATACAGTAAGATCCTGCCAAGAAAAGAAAGGGGAAAAGGAAAAGAAAAGACAAGAAAAGGAAAGGGAAGGGAAGGGAAGGGAAGGGAAGGGAAGGGAAGGGAAGG